>NW_013665739.1:1021905-1033771 GCF_000517525.1 Limulus polyphemus
GTGGTGATGACTAGCTTCCTTCTCTCTAGTCTTTCACTGCTAAAATAGTCTCTAAAAATGTTGTTTAAGAGTCATAACATAGGTAAATTAATATGCAGAATTATACACGGACTTTCATCTACGTTAAAACAATTTTTTTTCGTGTTTTCGGCCCTCTTACCGGAGCCTTCATCGGACAACAAGGTAGTGAGCGATAAAAATTCGTTAACTATGGAACTCCGTTTTAAAATAGATATCGAGGCAACAGTCGTAACTGACATCTGGTATTAAAGTTATTAAATACATATAATTATAATGAATATAGAATATAAATCGATTGCTTCGATATAATAAACGTAAAAAAAATACAATCATAGGTATTATGTAGAGAAAAATAAAGGAATTTTTCATACTTCAAATTATACATTGTGATACTATGTTTATGTAAGTTTCTAAATGTTGTCTTTGACTTTAAATTACAAAGTAAGTTGAGTAGTTTGGAAAGCTGAGAGAGTGATTGATTATACTAATTAAATAGAGTGCCGAACAAGAGTTTAGGTTTTATTCTGTTTTTTAAAAATCTTTTGTTACAAAACTGTTATTGTTTTATATTGTTTTTAAAGAAACCAGCCTTAAAAGTGTTTTCCTAAACACATGTTGCTATAAAACTGTTGTTGTTTTACATTTTTAAAAGAAACCATTCATAAAAGTGTTAGAATTCATATTATCATTTCTGCCAATAATGTAAAACAATAACAGTTTTGTAACAATAGGTTGAAAAAAAAACACGCATAAAAAGTGTTAGAATTCATATTATCATTTCTGCCAATAATGTAAAACAATAACAGTTTTGTAACAATAGGTTGAAAAAAAAACACGCATAAAAAGTGTTAGAATTCATATTATCATTTCCGCCAATAATGTAAAACAATAACACTTTTGTAACAATAGGTTGAAAAAAAAAACACGCATAAAAAGTGTTAGAATTCATATTATTGGCGGAAATGATTATATTTGAATGTTTGTTCGTACTAATTTTACGTTCATAGAATGCTTGAAAACAGTATGTCTTTCTTTTCAGTATTAGTACCTTTATGCATTTGACATCAATTGTTACATGAAGAGCGAAATTTTGATCCTTCCTGTTTAAAAATAGCTGAACATTGGCCCTATGTTCAGGAAATACCCAGTCAACGTCGGGTAAGGCTAGTACCTTATATTTCATCAATTCTAGCATTAACGTTTCAATTTTACTTACCGTAAAATAAGATTTGTTACCACACCTTCAAGTAAAGATTTAGTAGTTTGTATAACAACCAATAGATGGCACGCTAATTTCATCATTCATCACTGTTGGATTGAAATTAATGTAAAAAATAAGTTACGACATTCTTACTACTTTATCAGCGATATTCGTAAAAAAAAGTCATGAGATGTGGAAGAAAGATCCTTACAAGATTTTTTGAGAAAAGCTATATCCCATTAGTGCCAGGAAGTATTCACAGTCGCAAAACAAGTTATCACCAGCAATGGAATACATTAAAGTACTAAAACATAATGATTAAACTTCTTTATTACATAATATTCACCAAGTAGGTCATTCCTGGTTCCATTTATAGTAATTATCCAACTAATCACTTTAGGTAGAGCATTGCCTAACTGTTAGCGTTTCGGACAGTGAATTTCCGTTCGCATCTCGTTATCACAACAAAAATCTCCTTCCGCACTTTGGAGCCGTAAGTGTGTTACCATGGTGATAGTAAAATTCCACTTTTCTGACAGATAAGAGTAGCCCAAGTGCTAGAGGTATGTTAACTAGCTATATTCCCTCTAATCTACCAATTCAAAAATAGGAACGGCTAACACAGATAGCCCTTGAGTAACATGTGCGCGAATATCCGAAAACAAACACACTAGTCACTTTTCTTTCTGATAAACTTCCGTTTTCCCGCCCCCGATATTTTTTCCTCCTTTAAATTGCTTTAAATGTACAACTAATGTTCTAAATCGTCTAAATTAAGTTCATTACTTTAGTACTTTGTGATGTTCTTAAAAGGTAACTTGTACGCAGGTAAGTACACAATCGCTGAAAAATAAAGGTCAAAATCAACGCAACTTCAGCCTAAATAGGAATTGTTTTAACTAATGTTCTCTATATTAGTTACTACTGAAACACTTTACCGTTATAAAAACTAATATTTTCAATATGCATAGTTTGCTATAACATAAAATAAAATATTTCTCTACAATACATACTAGGAAAACACTTTGAGTATACTCTACGAAAGGTGAGACAACACTGAAACTGTAACAAAAAATAGCATACACAGATAAATTCGAAATAAAGAAGGGACATTTCCACCAATCACATGAACGTATTACCAAACATGATCACGTATTGTAATGAAAACGTCAACCACCACTTACCAGTAGCTAAACAAATCCAGGAGAACATAAAAACAGCCTAAAAATGGTGGTTATCGGAGACATATCACAATATTGATAAACTGGTTTAATGTGGCCAAGAAGGAACTGCTACAGACTACTAAAATCTTGAAATGTCAAATGAATTGAGAATATTATAGCAATAAAGTTACAGAGTGGTAGGTTCTAATATATAATTATATTACACATTTTCTCCTTAGCTTGTCTCGAGTAACTTGAAAGCTAAAGTTAATGACTCAGTCAATTTTGTCGTGTATTCATAGCAATCTTACCATCTTTATATATGATTTAATAAAACGAATAAATTTCCATTGAACGTGCTTCCCATTTAGTAATGTGGGCGTTATAATGTATCGCTCAATCCCACTATTCTTTGATAAAAGAGTAGCCCAAGAGATGGCAATAAGTATTGTTAAAATAGCTGACTTCTTTTTAGTCTATCAGTTCTACCTTAGGGGCTGATAACGCAGATAGTCTTCGTGTAACTTTGCGCGAAATTCAAAAACTGCTTATTTGTTTGTTTTTTTAGAGCAAAGCCACAATGCGCTATCTGTTGTATCCTCTGCGGGGGATTGAGCCCCGAATTTTAGCGTTGTAAGTCTCTAGACTTTCTGCTGTCCCACCAGGAGACAATTCAAAAACTAATAAACAAACTGACATTAAATTTCACCACCATAAAATGACAAATTAAAGCGCACAAAACGCCTAAACTGTTTAATTAAAACTCAAAACTAAATTCAATAATATCATAAGATATTAATTAAATCCTTTACTTTTGTCACAAACAAAAAATTTTAAAACTAAATAAAATCTATATCAGCATTCAAATACAACGCAAATAATATATTAGAAAATTCACTTAGCCAAACCACAACAACAGCAACACAATATTATAATAATAAAAATATTGTAAAACAGTTTCCATATAACATGAATACAAAAGTAGCACATAAAACTGAAATGAGAATAAACAAAATACAGGTCACAACAAATAATTAAAATGTAGACCATGAACTCGCCAACATATAAGACATAAAGACTGAAATCAATGAAACTTTAAAACATATTTTATGGAAACAAGTGATTAGAAAAGTGTACAACAAACTATTTCTATACCCTACAATAAGTCATAACATAGTAATACCAACTGAATATGGAATACAAAATTATATATCGTTTCAAACAAACTACAATCCAGGCACAACAACATGCGCATTCACCTACATATAAAAATGATGGAAACGAAAAATCAGACACAAGAGACTACAATGTATATAACGGTTAGAGGTAAATAAATTGGATAACCGAATTGCATAAGTTTGGCCATATCATGCTCGTAATCACCGTGAATTTTAAATCAAATGAGATACAAAAATTCGAAGTGCATGATTGTAACAAATAACTACCAAAGAAAAGCATACAGGTTAACTTAAAACCAGAAAATGACTGAACAAACAAATTTTACAAGAACAAATTCAAATACGATGATGCCATAAATGACAATAACATTTACACAAATATTTAGAGAATGCATATAAGAATAAAATTATATTATAAACTATATTTGAAATGGAGCTCAGGTGGTCTGGAAGTTAGAGTTAGGGGGAAGGGCCCTCTAGAGCTACACTTGATTTCTAATCATCATGAGACGTTTATTCAAAAGCATTCTGGGTCTTTCTTGTGATCTGTTGTATCCTGACCATTTCATCTTCTATGACTTCGTGCTTAGACATAACGTCAAATAAACCATCTTTATTTTGTGTTTTTAAATGATCTGCTCTCATCTCTCTCATGTTTCAGGCTTCTGTAGAAGTTAATTGTTAAATCTGACAGAAGCGTCGCCACCTCCCCATGTTTGATGGATTCAGTTCCGCTGATAATTTCATATAATGCGTTTTGATCAGCCCCTTTGTCGTCTTTGGGTGTCTGTTAACGATGGGCATTTGATTGATGGTTGTGATGGGGATGTCGATTATGCTATACTCACTTTCTCCTTATAAACTTGTACTTCTCATTGACCCACTCAAACAGTTGCAGGATATACCACTTCTTCTGCTTCCTAATCTATTGATCAAAAGAAGATGTGTTCACATATCTATTTATTGTCACGATATCACCGATAATCCCTTTACTAGACAGTAAAAAATCCTTTGTCTATACCTTTTGGAATGGTTACCTATAGCAGGACTTGACAGGAGTGGCCAAAGTTATGCATGATTTCATTTCTCTCGTGACTTTGGCTGATAGTGTTTTTTGCTTCTGCTGTAAGTAGTACTGCTAGAAGAAGATCATAAGTCCAGTTGTTGCCTTGTTCCATTGCCTTCTCAAATTGAAGGTTTACTGAAATGATATCTATAAGTTGAAGCCAAATTGAAGGTTTCAGCATATCGCCAAGACCATTCTTCAACCATAGCAGGTAATGGTGCTGGCATGGTATTTGCTAGTGCTCTCTGTTGGCTGTTAAAAGGTAAAGAGATGGATGAAAAGAGGGGATTATTTACAGTATGCAATTTTTTATTTAGTTTATTATATTGTATTTTCAATACACTATCAAATATTTGTTGTTCATGGATTTGTGTCTCGTCTCATTATTTTCACCATCTACTAATTGCATTTCAAAAGGAAATACATCTTAAAACATGAGATTCGAGAATCTCCTGTTATTAGAAGGCCTAACTTTCTACTCTGTTGGTTTTTCCGAGAGATGCCTCAAATATCATTGACAGTATTCGCGAGTTTGATTGTTAGCACGAAGCTCAGATCAAGCAGTTAAAGATGTGATGTGATGCTTACTAAAAAAATCCTGATCTCAGTCTGCCTATAGCGTGAGAATACTAAAACAAAGAATCCTACTATTATACAAAAGTTGAGTTTCCTGATTGCAAAATAGATGAAGATTTCAATGACTTCAATCAAATTACGAAAATATCAACTAATGTTCCATTACAGAAGAAGCGTACAATGATCTGACCATGATGATAAAGTATTATATATTAGTGACAGACTGTTTCACAACATCTCCCTTGTCAACAGTAGAGAAGACCCTAACAGATTCCTTCGACAAGTCGAAACCTATTTTATGTGCTACTTGTTGAAATTATTCTCGTGATACCTTCATTTAGAGAAGAAGCAAGCAATGTAGTGCAGTATTAAATCATTTAATTGTAAAGAAAATATTCAGAATTCTTGTGATTTAGGAAAGGTTGGATCTGGCCGTGCACGTGCCCGACATACTTAAGATCGCGATTATAAAATTTCGATCTATAAATATAATGAACCGCAAAAAACTAGTTTGTTGAAGAAGGGGTGGTGTAAAGTGAGAAGAAGAAGAACAAATATTCAACAAATTGACAGAATCACGCATTAAAGCATAATAAAATATAATTTCATTTGAAATATTACTTGCTTCCTGTCCACAGAATAGGTAACCTCGCTATTCGTTTACAAAATAAATAACAAAGTGCTGTTTGCAATGTAAGTGCTCTCCAGATGCTCAGCAGTAAGTCTAAAGTCTTACAGTGCTAAAAACCAGGATTCGGTAACTATAGTGGGAACAACGCAGAGAGTCTATTTGTGTAGCTTTGCGTTTGACAATAAATAAAAAACAAGCAATGTAAGCACGCCCTGGTGGTGTTCAGAAAACTTTAATGGCTTGGCTGCGTATATGATTTTACACAAAATATTTTTTTTTCATATAGCATAATTGGTCCATGTTGTTTGAAAACATCTAGAACTTTTTGTATTCTTGGATTTACAAAACTGTACAAAAAAATCTAATAGCGTGAAAATCAACGAAAAAATATCTTCGATAGAAACTAGTTACAAAAGTATACTTGGACAGAGAGTGTCAAAACTTATGAAGGGTTTAGTGTTAATTTGTTATTTTGTTTTCTGTTAGCTCAGAGCTTTACATAAGACTATCTTCGCTCTATCTATCGCGAAGTATCGAACCTCACAATTTGGCATTATAAGTAAGTAAATTTACAGCTGAACCACAAGGGACAGTGTTCAATAATAGGTAGAGTTCAGGAAAAGGTCCGCTATAGTTATAGTGCTAAAACATTGTCAATGACATCAAGAAATTCTTATTCCAATCTACTATGTTTTGTATAATTAAAGAGAGAATAGGCCTGGACACAATCGTGTTGGGTGAAATGCATTATATGTTTTAATGAAACACTTAGAAAACGAAAATTAGAAACCACTATTGTTTCACACTGATGAGAGATTGAATAATACGGTTGAACATGTATTTTCAGACACTGACTTACTTGTCAACCACAAACTGAAATAATGTGTATGTATCAAATCGTTATTTAAAAGCATTAGCATGCAATGATAGAAAAATCTAATCAAATATTCTCATTTTAAAAGGACTTGCTGCTATTAGTTTCTAGAGTTCTGTAAATATATTTACATGTATATTTATACTATTTAATATTTTTTTTACTAAATGGATCTTTTGCTTACGAAACAAAACTACTAGCATATTGGATTTGCATTTCATAAAGCTAACGCTGTTTCATATATTAATTTTGATAAAAAAAATTGGAAATGGTAGTTTGTCTGTAAAATACAACATGTGGCATTTAATACTTACCTATCTTGTTTTTTTAAGGTATTACTGCACGTGTAAAAACCATTTAGAAGTTTTTATATAAATCGTTGTTATTATCCCGAATTCTATCAAAAACTTCTAATTTAACATTTGAAATTAATAATTCTGTTTGTTATATTTTGCATTTTACTCGGCTATTAGTTGTTATAACCTTCTTTATATTTACCTTTAGGCGTTTTTTATTTATTTAGTTTCTTTCTTTTTATTAATTGCAGAAAAAAATATACTCACATATATATATTATTATTATGAAATGGTCCCTAAACATTGGGGTTACTTGACTGCAGGATTTCGTTGTTCAAGAACTGAGACACGCGGTGTAAAACTTCTTTTCGACGTGTTGAAGGTAGAAGAAAATGGTAAGTGAATAGTGGTCAGGAAACCATAGTAAATATTTTACTTTCTTCCTACACTTTAAGTAATTAATATATCTCTTATTAGTTCATAAGTATAGAGTTCGTTGGGGAGTATGTTTTTCACAATTTTAGAATCCACAGTATGTGGTAAAAGTAAAACTAAAAGCTGAAACTATACAATGCAAATATGAATTAGGCTTAGTGTTATATAGATTTAGCCTTTTGCATTGTATTGTTAAGCCTAAAGTGTGTTACAAGGGACTGATTACTCTTACGTTATTGTATTTTCTCCCTATTATATTAGTTACGAGGTTATTGCTGCGCAATTATGACGTTAGTTATACATTTGAGAACCAATGCCACAAAATGGCGTTAGTCTTCGTGTCCTATGTCCACATGATATGATAATCAAGTTACCATTGGGATTGTTATAACAACAATTTTTCCTGCTTGTCATCAATTCTTAATCATCGTATTCTGCCAACCTTTTTAGTTTATGTAATAATTTTTAAAGTAAAAAGCAATTTAAAAGTTTGAAAGTAATTGTTAAAACATTTACGAAAGTAATAACTGAAAGTGCTAGTAGTAACTTGTAGTCTTAGTAGTTGGTGACGATCTTGTTTTGCAACATGATGACCAGTTTGTCTACAGTAGCCTTGACTGCAGAATTTGTAAACGTCGAAGGTAGCTTTTAAAATGTAGTTAGACAAACGAAATGCCTTTTTCTTGCACTTACGGACTCTGTGTTATGCAAGTATTTTCTGCAATTAACGTAAAGGTACCTTGCAAAGAATATTCATAAACACTGGACAAGTGATATTCACATGCTGAGTGACAAAATCAAGTTACTGGACCCATGTACAAATGCTAGTTCGTTTTGCATTGGTGAATTGAAACTTACAAAATACTGTCTTTATAAGTCATACTAACAAAAGCTTACCAACTCCTTATCTAATTTGAAAGGTAAATATTTATGTATTATAAGTCAACATATGTCACTGTCATGTTTACAGTAATTATAATAACTATTTCACAAACTTGTGCATCTTGTTATTGTTGAGTTACATTATACTCTGTAGTTTAAGCTTAGACAAGAAAATTGTATAATGTATAAGTAGAAAATTTCTAAGTTATTATAAACAAAAGTTATTTGTGTTCCAAGACAGCAAATCAAGGAAAATTTCGTACAACTCAGTATTCCAAGATCAAGCTCTATGGTATGATGCAAAAACACTTAAATAAACGAGTTTTTGCATGGTAGTTTTCCACCCATATTGTAGAAATTGATCATAATTAGATCAGAGGTCATGTTAGTTTGTAGAAAATAGCATTTTTAAACACATGCTTTATACAGATGTACTTTCAACCATAACATCTAAATAGGTAATTTCTGCTTAACATGCAAGTAGTAAAGCATTACCTACTGTCTAATGACAAACACCGTACACATTCATGGTAGGATGTCGGATGCTTCATATCTGTAAAGCTATTCATTAAGCTGCATTATTAAACCTATTGAAATAATTTATTTATTTATTGATCACCTCTGCATACTTTTCCAAATATGATATTCTAGCCAGTGCTTCTCAACCTTTTCCAGTATCATTCACCCTTAGTTTTTCCCAACAGCTCACTCGTTCCAGTTGGAAAAAAGTACTAAATTAAAATGCAAAATTCTTTATTATGACTTAAATATACAGCAAACTACAACTAGAATGAATACAAAATAAAATTCCTGGGTGAACCATTCACCTAGTTGAGAAGCACCGTTTTAGATAATTCAGTATTGTTTTATATGTCCACAAGCATGTTAATGAAACTGTTAAAGCCTTAAAGTGTTGTATCTATAATCATGCAGTCACTGAAATGCTTTATAAATAATTATAACTTATTTTATTTATTGGGTAATGTGTAATTAACCAAAGTCAAAACCTAGAATTTTGAACATTCTTCAAGTAACCTAAAAGTTAAGTAAAACAACATAAAGATTACTTCAAAAGGGTTGTTAAGATACTGCATTTGACTAGGGAGATTTGCAGTGTTTCAAAACTACTAGTGCAGATCTTCAGGTCGAAACCTCAAAAACTTTCCAAGACAGGTGCAGTCAATTAATGCCTTGTATATTCTGTGTCATCCTGTCCTCAACCAAGAACATAAAAATTAGAATGTCACTATTTTCTAAAATAAAACTTTTGATAATTATAACTATGTTAAAGTTTGAAAACTATTACACAATGAATAATAATATAATTATAAAACCTATTTAGATAATACAGTATTGTTAACAACACTGCTTAACTTCTGTTTTAAAGAAATTATGGGATAATATGAACATGTTGCAATTTAAAGGTAATCTGAATATTTACTTAGATGTTTAAAACTATTGGAGATGCATGTAATCAATTTTTATTAATTAATAATTTCATTATTCTTAAAATGTATTTGAGTACACTGAAATGGGTGGAAACTGCCTGTTGTAGAAAAAACACAATTTTCAGGTTAGTGTTAGTTTTGTTTTTCCCTGGCAGTTATTTAGATTTAAAGATAATTATTTCCTAAGAAATAATTATTAATCTGAGGTGCTCGAAGATTAAACAATCCTCCTTCACCCCGCTCGTGGTCTAGAAATATGGGCTGAACATGAGAAAATATGAAATTAATGTGGACTGGGTATGTAATTTTAAAAAAATATAGAGTAATTGTAGACAGTAAAAAGTGAAGAGCAAAGTAGACTAAACTAAACGGCTGATATCAGACAAATGGTCCATCAGGGTGGTGGGGGATCTAAAAATCCTATGCTGACAATTTAATGTGGGAGAAATGGGAGTACCCCGAGAAAATAGACTTTCACTGGTAACGACTGATTCGTTACCAGTGCCCAATTATTGAGAAGAAGTAAGTAGTGAAGGCCGGTGCTGGAGGTTGATTAAGTTTTGAAATTGTTGTAGAGTCTCCTCGAGTTTATCATGGATTTGAATATTGATGAGAAAGCGGAAGACTGAGAAAGGTGCGTCGGGTAGGTAGAGATTGGGGGAGGTGTCAATTACTAAGGCGTTCGGTGAGTTAGACACCGATGATGTAGAAAGTGGCTTGGGGCTGGGAGGCGTGTTGTTGGTCTGTTGATATGCGTCAATGGTAAATGGTGGTTGGGTCTGGGTGCCTTTTTTCCTCCTGGTAGTGGTGGTTTGAGTAGACATATCTTGTGTTTCAGGAGTGGGTGAGGTTTGAGTAGCTTGATCTGTTGTTTTAGGATGGGCGGTATAGTACTGGTTGGCAGTGGTTATCTTCCGAGTGTTGTGAAATGTGGGCATGGGGGGTGGGTTAGGAAAGGTATGGGGTGGGTTAGGCTTGGGATAAGGTTTTTCTGCCTTGAAGTGATGATAATCAAGGAATCAGCCATGGGTGAGGATGAGATCTGCTGTATGTTTTGAAGTTGTGACAACTTTCTTAAACGTGGAGGGTGAACCTGTTTTCTTAGACTCGATGCGGTGGATCATGGAATATGTTGTAGTTTTCAGGGCTTGGTGAATTTTTCTGGCGTAAAGGATAGATAGATTGTGTGGAGACTGGCATTGCTTTTTGGGGGTTGGCAAGTGACGGGAGAATTTGAAGACCAGGGGAGGCAAAGGTAGTAGAAATCTTCAAGTGACTTAGGTTGGAGGAGTATGCCTCCCTTCCGTAGACATCGGGTTCGTTCAGGGAATGCTTGGGCTTGGGGTTTGTAGTGGTGTATGAAGTTAGCCGTGTCCCAAGTCGAGTGGTAGTCTGTCGATGATTAACGGCAGTGTAGGATACGAGACAGACTGCATACTGGTGTGTATCAGGTTCAATAGCTAGCGAGAGAATGGTGATCGTGATTAGTGTTTGTAAGCTGTTGTTGGTCCTTTATAGTGTTCTTGTGGATTGTGGAAGAAGTGTTGTGATAGGTTGTTTATCCTTTGTTTTGATTGGTGGAATGGCTACATGTGGCTTCAACCAATGATAGCCATAGGTTGCTCACCTCTAATTCCAAATATCTGTTTATTGAAGGCTTTATTGTACTGATGTAGAAAAATTATTATCTTTCAAAATTTGTCTATGTTGATAATTCTAGTTTTATCCTAGGTTATTCTGTACTCTTAAATGGCTGAATTTTTGGTTCACGAGTCTTTGTGTTCTTTTATTATTGTCTCAAGTTGTCTTTGCATTTATCCAATATATGTTTTGTTGAAGGAACATGGAATTTCATAATTATATTTTTGTGTTTTTCATAATTAGGTTTCTGTTTGGTTTGAACTAGAATAGATCTTATTGTCTTCTAAGATTTCCACCAGACATCTATTTAAAAAAGCAATATGGTGAAAGAGGGGAGCTAGCAAGAGAAAACGAAACAGTGAGGATGTTGAAAAACCAAGGAAGAAAAAGATCTAGTGTTGTTGGTGTCACTGTCACAGCTGGAAAGAGAAAACTAAGCAGACTGTCTTGTTTT
>NW_013665739.1:1034003-1036825 GCF_000517525.1 Limulus polyphemus
TATTTTCAGGATTTTTAGGAAAGGGACACTTTCATCTCTGTATTTTGAACTTTTTAGCTATGCATACGAGTTTTTCACTGATATTTAGTATGTAGGGGAGGTAAATGTTGATATTGGTGTTCTTACCATCTCTTTTTTTCTGTTATGGTCTTCAGGGAGTTCTTGATGAAGGAAGAGGTGTAACTGTTCTGCTTAAAACATTGATCTTTTGGCATTCTGTTTTTGTAGATGTTTCATCACAAATATTTTCTACTCTCTTGTTCCTCTGAAAGGTTTAGTAGAGCTGTACAAATGGCAAAGTGTTATGACAATCTAAAAAGAAAGTCCTAGAAGGATCAAAAATATGACAATGTAGCCAAAAGGACAAACAGGTTTAAAGAATGAGGTGGTGGCATAAAGCTGAAGACAAGCAGCATTTGACTGGTTCATAGATGTAAGGGGGAGGGGTTCTTAAAGTTCGTCTGCCTGTGAAGATGTTCAAGGCGAAGTGCACTGGACTGTATCAACAATGGCTACACAAGGAGGAGGTTGCTCTTTCCATCAGCGATGAGCTAAATTTGTCCTTGAAAAGAAAACAACTGGGCATTGCACTACCTGACAACACTAATGATGCATCTATAAATGCAGATGTCTCCTTAAATGAGGTGGGAGAGTTGCTTGAAAAAACACACCACCTCAAAACTTTTCATACCATTCAGGTGTAAGTTCTGTGACATTACTCCAAAGCCAAGAGAAGCATCAAGAAAAGAATTCTGACACCAACATCTACAAATTCTTAGCAGGGCCTTCTTCTGGAAACCAATATATGGAAGACAACAGTCCAGAGATGGAAGAGGAGTGAGAGTGTTTTGAAGAAAACACTGCAAACATCATAGCTTCACCACAGGATCCTTTGTACTTGTGAAGACAGGGGACCATGTTCTACCAGCCTGTATCATTAGTGTCAATTCTTTCTCTATCAGAAATTTTGAGACACTGCCAGGGCAAGAAGAACTCTACAAATCCTCTGACAGTGTCCTTCAAGAAGACATTGAGAAAATCCTTGATGATCCAAGTGTTGTCTGGTGGATCAAGAAAAATTTTCTATAAATTCAGTCTGTGAACAATCATGTTATTTACCACTAGAAATATTTGGTTCTTAAGTTCACCTTTCCTCTGGATAGTATGCACATGTTGCTTAAAACTCAGATCACTTGTGTGGGTATTATTGAACAAATAAATTTAATTTTTTCATACAGTAGTAATAAGTGACGTCTTGGGCATTATTGTTACATTTGTCACTGCTCATTAGTTAGTACTTTAATCTTTGTATTGAATTCCTTGTGCCTCCAGTCTAATGAACCCTCTGCTTTTAAATCTAATAATGTTTTAAACAATGTTACTTTTATTATAGCATTTTTTGCATTAATATGTAATGTGAAGATTTAAAAATGGTTATATCTGATTGTTGTAAGTTTTTACTTCTAGTTATATCACATTTTTTGTAGCAAATATCTTTTCTTCAAAGATTCTGCATTGCAATGATTTATACTTCATTGTACATCTACTAAAGTACAGTGGATGTCTGTTCAGGATACTAATTTTTTGTTCTTTGTATCAGATGATTTTCAGTCATAATACTTGAGATTTTTTTTCATTTGCGTCATTTTGGTTGTTTTCATTAACCCTCTCGAGATGGGTCACGGGTGAAAGGCTATGTCATCTCATTTGTTGACTCGCATTCAAAATACTATTTCATTAATTTATGTCAATAACTTTGGTATCAAACAGGAGATTATAATTCAAATTTTAGTACTATACGTTACTCAATTTCTTAATTTAAAAGCAAATATTAAAAAACAGACAAAAATCAATTTTTGTGTCACATAATATGTTGAACGCAGCACTGGTTCAAATTAGATGTTTTTGAAGTCAAAATACTAAATCTATAGTTTCGTACAAATTAGAAACTCAAATTACTGATATTGACAAGCTAGAGTATAAAATAAGAGCCTCTTATCTTTTTCAATTTGCTAAGATATTGCTCATTTAATAAATCAAACACAGTAGCACCCCATCCACCTCTTTCCATTTTTGGAATTGCTCCCATATTTCCACTTACTTCTATATATGACATGAATAAACAATCAAAAGCTCAAAATGCCTCCCTAATGACATTCTCAGCCATTTAAAGGCTTGGTGCCATTTCTTTCTTTTGAACCAATATTTCAATTAGGTAGGATGTGTCTTTAGTCTGCTCAAAATTTCATATGTTTTTAGACTGAAATAGATTTTAGTTACTAAGCTTGATAAATTATAGTGGAATTTTATGGTATTAATGTGGTGATTTATGACTTCTTAGTTATTCAAAAGTATATATATAAAACCTAAAAATATTTTGTTTCGTGTCCTCCACGTGCAAATGTTTTAAAGGCTTAGCAACCGGGTACAAAGGTTGTAACTAGAAGAGAGAATTGTTTGCATTACTTCTTTATTTACTTTTCTATGTTTTAAGAAAAATAACTTCAAGAAGATATTTCAAAATAACAATAACCCATATGCATATATAATGTATAATAATTGAAATGTGACTGTATTTTACAAAATACTAGTCTACTAAAACACAGCCAAGACAAGTTACTTTGTATAGACCAAAGGTCACCTTTATGTTATCTGATATGGCAACATGAGTGCACATGAGCTGCATCGTTGTAACTTTTGTATTGTTAGCCAGGTACAGCAGAAAGATCAATATAATAAAAATAATAAATGTATAATATTATGATATTTAAGCTATTTAGTCTAAACATTTATTTTTGTGTTATAATTTGTGTTTATTCTAG
>NW_013665739.1:1037624-1045883 GCF_000517525.1 Limulus polyphemus
AAATAGAAAAGATAAGACCTTCTTATTTTATATTCTAGCTTGTCAATGTCTGTAATTTGAGTTTCTAATTCATATGAAACTATAGACTTAGTATGTTGACTTCACAAACATCTAATTTGAACCACTGCTGCATTCAACATTACACACAAAGATTGATGTTTATCTGTGTTTTTTAATATTTACTTTTAAATTAAGAAATTGAGTAATGTATAGTACTAAAATTTTAATTACAATTGCTGTTTAATACCAAAGTTATTGACATAAGTTCATGAAATAGTAGTTCAATAAAATTTTGAATGCGAGTCAACAAATGAGATGACATGGCTTTTCACCTGTGAACCACCTCGAAAGGGTTAATATGGATTACTTATTAGAGCCACTATTTTCCTTTGACTGCGTGAGAGTTATATTTTTACTTGGTATATATTCCATAAGGCTAGGAAAGATTGGTAGATCTTATTTTTATTCCTTTTATTTGGGTGGCTATTGTATCAATATTAGATAATCAATAGTAAAACTATCCACTGCTGAAAATTCTTCTTTTTCGACTTTCTTTTTTGTTGATTACATTTTTGAATTTGCTCTTTATCTTCTTCAAATCTAAAGAAGTGAAAAACATATTAAAAAAAACAGAGAAAATTTTCAGCTGTAATATAAAATGTTGTACTCCAGTATAAAAAAAAAGTAATAAAATTCCTTAGATCTTAATTTTCTTCATATGTAATTAGTTTAGTGATATCATTTTTTTGTATTTATAGCCTCCAAAACAACAGCCAAAAAAAGATCCAAAAGCTGCAACAGCTAAAAAGAAGAAAGAAGGAGGTTCTGCTGGTGGAAAAGCTAAGAAAAAGGTTTGTAATATTATCGAGTCTTATTGCTTTGAAATAATCACACCCAGTAGCTTAGAATTAATGATCAAAGAAAGTATATTAACATACTAAGTGGAGAGTTTACATTTGTGTGTTTATTTCACACTGTAGAAGTGGTCCAAGGGAAAAGTGCGAGACAAACTTAACAACCTTGTGTTGTTTGATAAAGCTACCTATGAAAAGCTCCTTAAAGAGGTACCGATGTATAAGCTGATTACACCTTCTGTTGTGTCTGAAAGGTTAAAGGTCCGTGGATCCCTTGCTCGTAGAGCCTTGGAAGAACTCCATCAGAAAGGTGAGGAAACATTAAATTTTTTTAACATAGTATGTAACAGAAGGTAAAAATTCAAATACTCTTGTAATTGAATTAATTTATTTTTATATCTTTAGCCAAGCAGCAATTTCTCAGTATAGAACAGCAACCCTCTTTTTCTTATACATTCGCCTGTAGTGGTGGTATCCTTTACACTGACAATATAGGTATTTAGTATCTCAAGTAAAAAGTAATTTCACTGAAAAAAATTATTGAATTATTTACAATAGTTTGCATGTCCATATAGGTACAGCTAAAATATCTTTGAGGTTTATGAACAGGTTTGTTATGCAGATGATTGAACATGTTATATTAAAACAGTTTTGAACATATTAATAAGCAGGTTATTTATGTGACAACCACAACTGATATTATGTAAAGTTGGAATAGCACGTGCCTATCAGAACTACATTTGATATTTCTCAGGTGACATGATAACACTAAGAATTAATAACTCTAGAAAAAGGTATTTTGCAGCCCTTTCTGCTGCAAAATATTCATACACTCAGGCCATAAAGATATGTTCAGATCAGGGATTTATATTATCCACATTTGACATTTTGTGTTTGAAAATCTGAATATACACACATTTGTTTTACACTGCAGAACAAACATATACAGTGCCATTATGTACTGAATGACATTGGAAAATAAATGTGGATGAGCTTGTTGCCACCATTTTATCCATCCTTAAAGAGACCTGCAACAAATTGTACCCCAGTTGTGATAAGTAAAGCGAAGTGCCTTGTAATGATTGATAATCCACAAAATACAATCGGTGGCAAAAGCTGTGCGTGTACTCCAGGCAACAGTACACAACATAATCAAGAAACATCCTCAGCTGTCAATAAGACTAACAGGTATGAATTCATGAGCCCATTCAGCCATTGTATACCCCATGCAGCTGGAGAATAAAATAGATATTCATGCTATTCCACATAAAAGACATACTGGTTTAGTTCCCATATGCATCATATTGATTTAAGTTTGATTAGTTTGCGAGTAAACTGTTGTCCTTGTAAACTAGATGGATTATGAAAACTAAGCAGGTAGGAGTGATCTACTTTGACATTATGGAGCCTTTTGTAATGGAAGTTACACTGCAGGGCTCTTGTCATTAATAGCAGTCGTCAGATAAAGAATGGCTGGATGTGGCAACATGCATTGTAACAACATTGAGATGCATCAAAATCAAAAACTTGTGACAAACCTTTAATCCACTTTGTACATAATACATAGCTGTCAAGTTGTGAAATATTTTTGCACCTGGTTTTTGCATCTTTGTTTTGAAGTATAGGAACTGTAGAATGGATATTACAATTTTTTTTTTTGTGAATTTGGTAATAATCTCCAGGCCTTTAAGTCTCTTACATTCCTAATGGGATGACATGTTTTTGAACTTTCTAGAGGCTGATATATAATTTTATTTTTTTAACTCCAAACTTAAGAGTATGCTATATACACTTCTTTGTGAAGAGCCATAACTCCTAGAGATAAGGAAATTTGTCTAAGCCTAAAATCAAATTTCTTTCACTTCGTGTAGAAATTTCCTTCTATAGAAAAGACAAATAAAATTTCGTAATGAAGTCAATAGGAAGTATTTGGCACAAAAAACAAAAAAAAAGGCTCCTTGCACTTCATTTAAATTTTTATCATGAAGGAGGAGAAAGGTCTCTTAGAAGGAGGAAGTTCTTTTTCAGGCCAAAAATCTCCTATTCTAAAGGAACAGATTTAAATAAATTATTCTAATCCTAAGGGTTTTTCACCATTTATATTGTTTATTTAGTTTTCTTAATTTATTTTACCAATTTCTCTATCTTTGCTATAATTACAAAATAGATACATTGAGTTGGACCACTGTAGTATTCCATTGTTGTTTAGAAAACATTTACCAATAAGTTGAGGGTGAGAAAATTTAGATACGAGGACATTTGCTTCTCTCTTCTTCTAATTCTTCTGTGTATTGTTATTTCAGACCATGCCTACATTAAAATGTAAAATTGTACATTAGATTTCATATATGTTAGATTTGTTTTTATTTTTGCCAGCAAGGTTTTATATCTGTTGGTTACATTTGAAATAAGCTTTTTGTATACATGAGTAAAAATGAAACCAGTTTAACTTGGTTACTTGCAAGTATATATGAATAATTACAAACTATTAGTGTTATATGAAGGTGATAAAACAACTTTGTATGCAAAGCTAGATCTACATATAGAACTAAAATTTATGAAACTACAGATAAAACGTGAATGCAAACAATGACTTTCTTGAACATAAGATTTGGTTTATATAATGCATACACAAATTGCATCAAACTAACCAGTTTTGCACATTACCAATACCCATTTTGATAGAACTTTTAAGTTTGTAAAACTTGTATCGTGCAAAACTAACAAAAAATATGCACATTTATAATATATGAGCATAATGGTTTGCATATCACACAAATATGTAGAATCAGATATACTGTGCATACCTTTAACAATGCAGTATTAAAATTTATTCTACTAAAATAACAAAAGAAATGTTTATATACATCTATAAACAGTGTTTAGATGTGTTATATAATGATGTTATGACAATGGATTGTGCATTCCAAAAATTATATTGATTGATTTCCTTTTCTTCTATAAGAAAAAACGCAAGAGAAAGGCTAAATTCCATGAGTAACAATGGTATGCTACTCTCCAAAGTGCGTGGTATACAAACTGCATCTAACACAGTGTATTGCATGTATACTCTGTTGTTTGTCAAACACAGTCTGTATCTTTTCTTAATATATTCTATTTGTTGGTCATGCAGTCGGTTTCAAAGGTGAGTCTGAAAAATATAGTGAATGGATATTTGATCTGTTTTCATCCATCGGTTTTCTGTGTTAAAGTTGTGATCAAACCTCTCCTAAATGCTTTTGAGTATATACTAGTTGATTTGTTAGCTATTTGTATAGTATGAAAAATTTTAAACAATTCCCAGTTGAAAAGTGAAGGAAACTTTTAATGTGATCTGATTATTTTTATTTTATTTTTACCTATGAAATAATAAAAATGATCATTTATATAATTTCCTCCAATGTATATCTGGTTTTTTAATCCAACTAAGTTTATTTTTCTTTATCCCATCTGTCATTTCAACATGTAGAAAGTGCTTAAATGTTTTACTTGTCCACCCATTTAACAGCTAATGTACGGCATATATAAGAAACATAGCTTTATGTTTAAGCAAATGCATAATCCACTGTTCCTTATAAAAGTAAACCCTGTTTTTTTTAAATACATGTATGACATAATGATAGTTTATTAGAGTTAGGGAAAAGTGTAATAGTTGTGTATAAAGGTAGTGTGTCCCATTCTAGTGTTTTTGTCCTATCAATCTAATTACAGTAGCATCAGGTAAACCTCAAACATGCGTATCCCCCCCCTTTTTTTTTGAGCTAGTACACATTTTGAATTTGAGTCAATATCTTCTAATTTGTTTTACAACTTTATTCCCTGCTTCATAGATTTGTTAGATGTTAGGGAAATCTAATTTTATATTTACATACCTGTCTGGGTTTCAATATGTTACTAATTGTTGTAAAAGATTGTCTAAAATGGTTCTGATTTTAAGAAGTTTATCATTTTTAGCTTGATTTCCAGGAAGACTAGAGAGAATTGTTATTTAAGATCATTAAAGTAAAATGTTCTGAAAACCTGTGTGGAGAATATACAACTGTTCTAAAAAGTATGTAAAGGTGGATAATTTGACTAGTACTTTGGAGCACATGGTCCATTGTTGGTCCCTATAGGTACTGTTACTCCGAATTAAGACAACATTCCTTCAACAGTAACTTCAATGAAATTTTTTTTTCTTTCTAATATCAATAGACAAATAACCATTTCTTTCCTTTTCAATAATTTTATAAATTGTTAGCAGTAAAAACAATGTTTACAATCCTTGTGTTGTTGTGATGGAAGGCTCTTCTCTCTTCAAAGATGGTATATCTTCTGGATTCTCATCAGAAATATTTTCCCAGTTCTAGGTTTTACTGTAAGCCAAAGGAACTTGAATGCTGGCTGATTACAGCTGCTCATTCTCTAGATGTTAAATACTGCTGTCTTGGTGGTACAATTTTTGCATCATATGGTCAACTAAAAACCATCCATGTGAGAATTAATTAATCTTAGAGCTACACACTGTTGATTAACTAGGGATATATATACGCAGTAGTTATTGTATTCTTCAGGTTCCATATCTGGTGCAAACTGAAATTTAACGAGTAAACCTATGAATTAACTTTATAATGATGATGACATTTTGTAACAAATTGTTGATCATACTCACACCTCTGAAAATATAGCATGTGAGTGAGATGACATTCAAATTGGTTATATAATGGAAATTTTCCTTTTCTTAAGATTAACTTTATTTTGTAGACTTTTTCACTTGTTTTCATATTAGCATTTAAATTCATAATACTCTAAAATAATACTTAACTTGAAAGCTGGACATTGAATGATTCCTTGTAAATTCTAAACACTTTCACCGTAATCTTACTAAATTACAATATAACTACATTCTCCCTACAAGTGATGACTTGAAGCTTCGTCCTTCAACAGTGGTTATAATAATTAGACCAGTTTTATACTTTGTGTTATGTTTAAGTATTTATTTTTTTAAAGACACATTGATTCTATTTTATAACACAAAATTCAAGGTGACTGCTGTTCTATTAAATACATTTGTAAACCTTTTTGTCACTTTGTTCTCTGATGTTTTTTTTTACCTTAGGCATGTATTGAACACTTGTCATTTTCATTTTGGAAGAGCTTTTTCTTGCTTTGGAAATAAGTTATAACCAAACTTGATGAAACACTTGGTCTAGTATGTAAGTTGGTACAACATTATATATACAGTGGGATTATAATGAAAATTTATCAGTTCAGCACATTGTACCTTAAAAATGGTATGGCATGGGAAGATGAAATTGCACGTTGATGGTTAGGGGCTTAGAGGGATGAAAATTATATTTACCACCAGGGGAACCACTATTACTTAATGTATAGTCAGTCGTAGCAACTCCTCAATATGTGCTTCTCCAAATTCCAGACATTGACATTACATCAGTAACAGCATCTTATCTGGTGTGCTGCAGTTTGTATGGTACATACCTGTCTTCAGGTATCACTGGTGGTAACATGTTGACAAGTGTGGTATTTTCATCTTCCTCTACCATATTGTTATATTTGCAAGATATGATAAAATGAACTGAAACTTTCTTTATAACCTGTCTGTGTATGTATACTGCAGCAATCTCATTTATATTCAAGATTATGCTAACAGTTGTTTAAGAATACAAAAACACAGAAAATGTTTGCTGTATTAACTTTTAACTATTTTTCATTGCTGTTTCAGGCCTCATTAAGCAAGTGGTGAAGCATCACAGTCAGCTTATTTACACAAGGACCACAAAGGGGGATGATGCACAGTGAACATTGTACTTTCCCTCTTGTGTGAAATAAACACTTGTTTTCTATAATGTTTTCCAGCTCGTTTCTAAGCTTGGTTTAAGGTGTGTGTTGTTTAGTCACCATTCATACAAATATATTAATAATAAAAATGCAATACAGTAACACTGAATTTTGTACACGTTAATAATGTTTTTATTGGAATGGAAAGTATAGAATGTGTTGATTTTATAAGCAACACATTATTAAATTAATGGATGGAATGAAACATGAAAGTACTGAACTGATTTCAGATTTAAACATACGTGGAAAATGCAATGGTTGACTTCTGTTTCTTAAGACTACACTTTATTTTTCAAACTCATAAATTGACAATTGAAGGACTTCATTATTTGGTTTGTTGGCCAAGTATTTTTACACCTACGTATTTACACAGTGTAAACCACTGCTTTATAATTAAATTATTATGGATAATACAAACGTCGGGATGTATGGTGTGCTGAAACCCAACGATGACTAGAATTGCATCTTTTAATTACTGGAATAAGACACTTCATTTTAACACTGGTTTAGTGAATTGATATAACGGTTAAAAGAAGTAACAACTTTAAGTATCTCATAGGTAATTGTTGTGTAATTTGATATGTGTTCACTTCTTTTCATCATTTAAAGAATAAATATCAGAAATAGTCCACTCAAATCTTTATTCAAATTTAAAGATCGTACCTACATTACGCTAAAGCATTAACTTTGTTCCAATGAACAAGATTATACACAAAAAAAGCCCAAAAGAAACAATGGACCATTTATTATAATTCCAAAAGTATTTAAGTCGAATCTGAAAAGGTATTAGTAAAGATTATATAATAGTTGTCAAAGTTTTTCTGTACTTCTGCGAACAAAGGTATGCGAGTTTTAAAATAAACTGCATGCATGATTGCGAACATACCTGCTTTATAGGGGCCCTTATTGTTGAATGTCTCGTTTATTTGTATTATATTATCGGCAGATGGCGCTAAGAGTTAAGAGTATTGAACTAGGTTACTTGAATATGAGCCCCCCCAGTGGCACAGCTGTATGTCTGCGGAATTACAATGCTAGAAACCTGGTTTTGATAGCTGTGTTGGGCAGAGCACAGATAGCCCATTGTTTAGCTTTGTGCTTAACTACAAACAAAAACTTTAATATGAAATATTTATTTTACTTTAAAAATTTAACAACAATCTAAATCATGATACATATTAGTTCACTATTTTTCAGTTAAATTGATGACCGAGGATAATAGTAGGATTATTGCTTAATATATATAAGTATAATTAAATTTTCATGCAATATATCTTAAGATGTATTTTGAAAGAGTTTGATGACGCAGTTATAATTACAGGATTTTAAACCCAGTTTTAGGACTACATTGGCAAAACAGGTGTTGATTGGGTTTCAGAAACGGGGTAGTTTTGCCGTGATGTAGCGAAAAATAACATGTTTGTTTTCCTTGAATTGCCTTGTGCAACATATATTGCGTAAATTTCTATAACTATGCTCTTATTATAATATTCAATGTTAAGAAATACACTTGAGTATGGTATGACAAATTGATGATTGTAATATATATATATATATATATATATAT
>NW_013665739.1:1046460-1050928 GCF_000517525.1 Limulus polyphemus
AAACTTTATTGGGGACTAATGTAAGTAAATTGAATAGTAAAAGACAAATATTCATTTGTTAATATACATTTAATTTATTTCATCTATGCTATTCCTTGTTTAAAAACTAGTGTTTGTTTTGGTAATATTCATAGTTGCCATCTTTCGATGACGTTTTTACTGATTACACAAAATTAATATACATCTTAAAAGATGTTACATATAGTGAGGTAAAGGCGTGAACTAATTTATACTTAATGATATCAAGTGATTTAGGCTGTTAATTAATAAAGTTGCTATTAAATGTTGTTTACTTGTTTAAGATCTGTTACTTTTTGCTTAAATGACAATTTAACAGCTATAATGATATTGTATGTGATCAATAAATACATTTGTAATGCTATCAAAAGTATCGGGGTAATTCCCTTGGGAGCGGTAATGATTGACCCGATTTACGTGAAAATCTCGTAGGCTAAGAAGAAGAGCAGAAAGTCTTTTAAAGAAAAAAGGAACGGTGTTGGGTGCAGCTTAAGTACTACAGCTCCCTTACTCCTAACAAAATCCATTTGGGTTAAGGTTCCGAGACATGCAATAAAGTATTAATGTTAACCCAACTGAAGTTAATTTACTCTATGGTCTATTCGATGTTAGATAAGTGTGAAACAAAACCACGTACTTACACGAAATTCGTAACCTAAAGACATGGAACGTTCACAACTACAGGACACAAACAGTTTTCGTAGGAATTTATGTGCCATTGGATTTCCTGGATGAACTGCAATAATACACCATTTATTATATCCATGTTCAATGTATTTTTTTACTGTCATGGTGTCTTGAGCATCAACATTCAAATGGAGAAATATCGGTACATATTGCTTGATTTTGGATGGGTGGGTATCAGTTTGATTGAAATCTAAAGATTACAACTGTTGTACGAACGATGAAATTCAGTGAGTGCAGTATTTGATTTGGGCTTGGTTTTTTGGTTTATTAGTAATGATTAAGGATGGTATGAATGCCTTGAACTATTTTGACATTCTGGACAATGTTGCGTTGATGAAATTATACAGGGGATGGGTATATTGTTTTTCATAATATTATTTGTGTCACATTGCATACCTTGTCCAACAAGTGCTTGACAGAACAGAATTCCTGGGGAATACCAAAGCTCTAAATTGAGTCCAACTGAGCTGCTTTGGATTGTTGTTTATGGGACAGGCCTCGAAATATTCCTACACTTAGAATTTCATTGAAGATAAAATGTTGATGTATTCTATCAGCTTATGGGGTCACTTCATATTGAAATTGAGCTGTAATGACTAAGCAGGACTGCTTCCTCCGATCCTGGAATATGTATTACTTTAAAGCTTTTAATGGTGTAGTTTCCATTATTTTAGGATCAAAAAATATTACACAAAGCAAAAACTGCCACAGAAATTTAAAAACCACCGAAACATAAACACATTATGGTTTAAATAGCTATCCAGGATCTCATTCCGCTCATTTTAAGTGAAGTTGAGTTATGAATACGAAAACTTTCCAGTTATTTCAACTTTAAAAACACCCATTATGTCTGACTGGGTTTTCCCAGATCCGAACGTTAAAGGCCAAACAAGAAGGTTTTAATATGCAACAATCGTCTCCTTCAGTGATACACAAAGTATCCAACAACCAGTTAAAGTAAAATAAAGGGGCAATCAAAATACAACAGACAAAAAAGGTAAAAAAAGAATTACAATAGAAAAATGTGAATTAATCAAAATTACAGCTTTTATATTAAAATAAGTTTCAAAAATAAAATGCAATTACAATAAACTGCTATTGAATGCTAAAATCAAAAATTTTAAAGAAAATAAGTTGAAAATAAACAAAATGCAGAGCTACTTGTGCAGTATGTTTTATATTAAAAAATATAAAAACTTGAATTAATTTTCTCACCATGTCCTGTTGCTGCCATTCTTTTGCTCTCGCCATCCTTTAAAAGGCACAAAAATACATCTACATCGCTTTCACAAAACTTATAAACTAAGTGAATGGTTCTTTCATACATGCTAGCCCTATCGCTATAATTACCCTGTCTTATATCATCATCAACTCGAATTCTCTCTGTTTATGCTTGTCTTCTAAATCTAGCTCTAAATATTCCGTCTCGGTTTCTACTTCCACCTGTTTGTTCTCTTGTTTCATTTGAACTGTATTTTAGAAAGTTCTAAATCGTTAACATGATAACTTTCGTGAATACCACTCGTACTTTTACTAAGCTCGAGGTAAGAAAAATCATCTGTTGTAACTGACTTCCTCAATTAAAACTTCACACATTTCATCTTTTTTTTCCAATTGTGACTACATGTTATACCCAATTTCCTATATGTGTTTACCAACTGACTTTCTGTCACTGAATTCCAATTCTCATCCATGATAGTGTTGTTTCTCTACTCTTAAACAATGAACCACACAACTTTTAACCAGCAAGAAATAACCGAACCACCAATAAAACCAAGACAGGGAAGATAAGATCAAACAAGGAAGTTTTCGCTCTTTTCCGACTTCACTGCTTCATTCAGCTGAACATCCTTCTCGTTTTTTGTTGATATTGTTCCACTTTAATTCTTCTTTCGTTGTTTGATGAATCTTACTACAAATACCAGTTTATTTTATGTCGTCTTCCGACGCCATTCTATTGCAAACCCCTTCTGACACTACTTTATCACGTGTCAACTTTGTTACAACCATACTACACTCGCACGATGCTTTTCCTTTAACTTTATTAAAGTTCTACTTGTTGCTCTCAGGAATTTACCCATACTAAATTCAAACATAACAAATTGCTGTTTATTACCATATCAATAACACATAAGAAAAGTAGATTTAGAACTAGTTTTGATTTTAAGCGGCAGCATATTTTCCTTTGCCTATTTCTCTCCGTTTGTTTGTGTGCTCTCCCTTCTCCTGGTCTTTTTTTTTCCTTTCTCGCTGTTCTCCTTGTCTTTTATATTTTTTCTGCACCACGCCAACAAACCCGTAGGAAGGTCAATAGCATCCACTGCCGACATTTGACTTACTGTAATTAAATAGTGTGATTTGACTGTCATTTTAATAAGGTAACCATGCCCCGAAATTGTAGAGTTTGATTTCGTGGCAATTGGACATGGACCATGAACTCTAGTGTTCGCTGTCAGGTATGCTAACCACTAGGCCATGCAGAGACCTTTTTTTGAACATAACCTACGAATACTTCAGATACCTTAACTACAAGATATTCCTTCACCAACATCAATGTTTTTGGGTTTTGTAAAACATTACCACGTCTTTCTCTCTGTGAGAAATTATATGCTTGTGAATATTTCTGTTTGAGACTGAATTGAAAGTATTCTTTGCTTACGTCATCTTCCTACTGGGTCAGCGAGACATGTGAAGTCTTATAACACTACAAACCGGGTTTCGATAGCCGTGGTGGGCGCAGCACAGACAGCCTATAGTGTAGCTTTGTACTTAACAACAAACAAACAAATGCCTACGTTATAAAAAAACACAGAACACAGAAAGTTACTTTCTTAATTTAATCTAAACTAACCACTTTTGTTTTTACTAAAATACCATATCTCAATATTTCAAGCAAAATTCTTTATTAACCCCCAAAGTTGTATCTTCATATATATCAGTCATATGTATAATTCAATTTACACAAAACGGTTCGAAATGATATCATAAAATACACATGTATTGCACCACACATATATCCATCATCACATATTGATCAATGCATACTTGCACTATATGATGTTACCCTCGTACAGCTACTATTTATTTTCATGGTAACAGACGATAGCATCATTTATTCTCTCCATGTGCACCACAGCATCTGTAAAACCTGAGGCACCAGGTTCTATTATAACTCGAGCAATATCACAAAAATATGTGCTATTATGGACGTTATTATATTAATAAGCAAAAATATACACTTTTGCTACAATCATTTATCCATGTCAAATTTCATATCACCAATTACAAAATACACGCATATCCTTAAAGTTTAATAAAGTACATTGTTCGAATAGTCCGAAGCCGAGTTAACTGATAATTTAAATTTAGTAGTTAAATTGTTCTTTGGATTTAGTATTTAAATAAATGCCGATATTTTAGTCAATTTACGATATTTGCCAACAAGACTGATACACACCATCTTCGTTTTAATATACAGACAACAATACAATTTAGAGTAACAATTATTACAAATATTTACTACAAACAATGATTCATAAACAAAAGTTTCACAAATTTATAAACGATATAAAATCTTCTTTCTAGTCTGAAACCTTCTTTGATATCTTATCGAGGGTTTACGATGAGCGAGTTAATTCCGAGTTGATGTAGATACTATTCGATTCGCTGGGAAGCTAGCTAGCCTTGTCATTTGACACACACGCTGAGCTCTCCGCGATGAATTTATATGTTTTCGTAAAAATACTAATGTCCGATGAGAATC
>NW_013665739.1:1050974-1054749 GCF_000517525.1 Limulus polyphemus
CGAAATTTATAAATATTCCTGGTCAAATATCTTAAGTTTTCCGATTGATAAGCGTTATAAAAACACAGTTATAGCTTTCGAAGTTTATAGCGAACTACTAATAAATATTCTTTTCGGCGCGTCGCGTTGGCTATATTTATAGTAGTGGGAAGGTTTTCTATAAGATTCAGTCTTACGTAACAATACTGATTAAATCGTTTACGTACACACACATACTTTTGATTCTTACTCTCGAGAATCTTCTACAACTTTGGAGAATAAACGGGAGTTTTGCAATACATATCTAACACTATAAGCTATGCATGCTTTTAAATATAAACTTAACCTAAACAACGTTGATATTAAAATAAATACATAACAAATTCGTTACAACATGCACAATGGATGCAAGCAAAATTATATTTACTGCCATAACAATGCAATCATCCAGAATGGCTATGCTTATATCATTTATACTCTCTTCTTTTGGTCATGAAAACCTACTGAGCACAATACATTAAATACACCTAATGTTGACGTCATGACTATGACTTTTGACTTTAACCTAAATATAAACCCACTCCTTGTATTTTATTTATTATAGATCAGTTTTGTTTTATTAAAATAGCTTATTTTATTTTCGGTATATGAACATTAAGTTCTAGGTGAATAATTCTAACAATTTTATTTTTACTGTGATGTTCTGTAACTTTAAAAATGTTTTATACGCGTAACTACTATTGGTTTAATTCTATTTTATAGTATTGCATTCAACCTTTTTCCTATGAAATGTTACCCACAACTGGAAGATTATACTTTTTTCTATTTCAATTATCCAGTCAGTTCATTTAGAGTTAAGAAACTTAGCACTTAGCAAGCATATGCTTGATAGTTTTCACCACTCATTGAGCCAAGCCATCATATTAAGGATGATATGGTAATGTGAACATTTTCACCACGCCTAGCATTAAGCAGAACGTAGCAAATAACTAAATATAGCTCCCAGATGCGGAGGTTCCATATAGTGTACTGGATTTTAGGTCTACCTAACCTTTTCACAGCACACATCCTTGCAGAATAAATTTGTTATTCATGGCTGCTATTCCATCAAAATCAAGTGTTTTCATAACATAGGATAGTTAATAAATATATTTTAAAGATAATTACTAAAACATAAATGAATTACCAAGCAAATCAATGTTCCGCATTTAATTGCAATAAATCTCAGTTTTTATTTTACTTTATAGCAATGGCAGATATAGTAAAAACTAGTAAAAAATAGTCGAGCATGCTTCCTGTAATGTTTGGCAGCCAGCAGAATTTTAGGATGTCCCGGAACATTGGATATGCTATTTCTCGAGCCCTATTTTTCCTTTTCATAAAAATATATAGATATTACGAAAGAAGCCTGTAGCCAAGTGTGATGGTAAGTACCACAACACTAGAAAATATAAACATAATTATGATATATGTTATAACTTAAGAACGAGACGACATAATTGAAGAATAAGGAGTGAAGGCGGGAACTTAAGTACCATACTATACTAAACAGAGCAAGTTATCTTGCTTAATTTGTATGATATGTTCAAATGGTAAGTTTTTCAATATGCCCTCCAGTCTGTATAGTTATGCACAAATTATTGAGTAACAGGCTTAGTGCTGGGACTGCGCCCTGGGCAACTGCCCCTCCCGCCCTACTCTAGCTACGGTTCCCAACAATAGTATAACACACCATTCTGTACTCGCAGCTAATTATATATATAATTAATGAGTGTTGTTCCGCAAGACGTGAGAAGAAAAACTTGGATAAATGAAATTTTTTTCTAATTTATTTTGTACGACGTTTCGAGCTGATGCCCTTTGTCAGCCAGTAAAGATCATGTTCCAACGGAATTAGGCTCACAATTATTTCTGAGTGTACGTATGCCAGTTTTTGCACTCATCAGTACTATGATTACAACATTGTGATGAGTGTGCTACCTTGCTACATGACAAGTTGTACCAAAACTAGATATAGGGTCTACAATTGCACTTCTCGAGTAAAAATAATAAGTGTAAATCGATTCTAACAAATCATGTGCTCAAAAATATTTTATTATTAATATCCTCTAATTTTGCATCATTTATTTAGCGTAAATCACAAATACAAAGTACAACAATGTTTCAACTTTGATTTGTGTAAGCTCCGAGAAGTTTCGCCTATAAACAATGCATTTATCGACTGTTTTAGAAATTATCTGCCCTTTCCAAAGTATAGATTTATATTTACTCAACAACTGTCATACCTTGGATACAGACTAATCCATGTTTTGTTTTTCACGCGACTTTCCTTTTATATAGTTTCTTTTGACATTCTTTTTGTTTGTGATAATCTTTTGTGTTATATCTGTTTGAAAGCTGTAGGAACATTCTTCTAAGAGAAGACATCATATAAGGATATTTAGGTTTAATGAGTATAGTAAGTTAGGATTTTCGTGATGGAAAACTATTGAGGTACCATGAAAACTTTTTTATTGAATTTAACTACAAGAAGACCCCAGCTATTGAAAATTTGAATGAAATGTTGTACATTTTACAGCTAAAATATACACTTAACACTACAGAAAGACTTTAACCTGCCAGGGATTAGTGTGTGGATGGGATTCTCCTCTCGTGGGATAATCGGACCTTACAGATTCAATGATACTGTTACTGGGCAGGGCTATCTTGAATTGTTAATGAATGATGCAGTTCCCTCAATAAGAAACGTGTTTTCGTATACGTTGGTGTGCTTTCAACACGATGGTGAACCTCCACATCTTCACTATGACGTCCGTGCCTATCTGGATACTGAATTTACCGAACGGTGGATAGGTCGCAGGGGGAATGCTTTTGAATACCCCCCAAGGTATCCAGACCTCACTTCCCTAGACTTATTTACATGGGGATACCTGAAAGATAAAGTGTACAGTCATAAACCACAAACACTGCAGGATTTGCGGGTGGTGATACAACAGGCAGCAGGCAAAATTACAGCTGACATGTGCACCACCATAAGTCGAGCTGTTGAGATGTCGTTCATGTATGCGTGTTGGTGGCGGACATTTTGAACATCTGACGTAATTTCTGTAATGTATCACATTTCTATGTATCTAATATATTTGAAACATTGTTTGGTTCATGTTTACTCAATATACTTTCTGAGATACAACACATCGAATTGTTTATACATAATTTTGACTCACCCTGTAGTTATTAAAGAGAAGTTGTGCTTGACCAAAACATAATAGGAAAAATAATACCTATATCAGTGTAGGCCTAGGGTACAAATGTATGTTGTATTTTTACCGGTCAGTGCTTTTACTGGTGGCCAGTGTTTTATGTTATTTTCACAGGTATATGAGTGCTTCATTGGATCAAGGTAAATAAGAAGTCCTGTATTAGTCATTAATGTTAGGTGTTTGTTTATCCACAAACTTCTTCCATAGTTTTGGAGCTAGTAAGACCACATTTGGCAGGCGGACTCGGGATGGCCTTGGTGTGTCCTTATTTGTCTAATGTGGTCCCTACTGAGGAGTACTAAAACGCGCCCAGTAGGCCACCTAAGTAAAGTAGGGATTTACGCGTAGGTTGTAAGAGTCACTGATATTCCAAACACCATATAAAAGGGAGAAACCCATAAATTAAATGGATAGAAGCCTCCGTGAAATAACACTGACGTGTGTAAACTTTACTTATACAAAGCTTGGCCAGGTGGTTAAGGCACTCGACTCGCAATCTGAGGGTCGCGGGTTCGAATCCCCGTCACACCAAACAT
>NW_013665739.1:1055855-1061074 GCF_000517525.1 Limulus polyphemus
ACTTAAGCGGTTTAGAATGTTTTTTTTATTTAGATATATTTAAATAATATTTCTAAATTTTCTGCTTGTAATTATGACAGTCCTTTTAACTGTATATTGAAAGGTCATAATTATTTGTCAATTCTTATAAGTAAGTAAAGGTTGCAATAAGACAATGACTTGAAACATTTTGTCCCTTTGTGTACACTCGCTGGCGAAGGGGATAAGCCCATCTAAAGACATAACAGAGACACTTGAACAACTTGGTATGAGTTAGGAGATTTCTTTCCTATAAATATTATGTGGACCAGTCGGTGACATATGCAGTGTTGTATTCTGGTATACTGAACTTTAACGTTTTGTATGAGATTTGGGCTGTAACATTCATTCTTATCCATTCTTCTGTACGAACGTTTCGGGAAAGCACACCTTAATCCCAACAGGCTCTAAAGGACAATATAGCCGGTCATTCTTTTGGTAAATATATATTTTACACAATAATTGTTTATTTGTTCACTTGTATTCGTTTCTTTTCTTTGCTCTCCGAGTTATTCGATTTATTTTTTTTGTCTTAACATTTTCAGAATCTACCGCATCTAGTATTATAGACGCGTTTGCTAGTCTGCTAAGATCCATCTATCCACATATAGTTAGTCGATAATGTTCAGCTTGTACATGTGCATTTCATCACAGACATATAAGGGTTTCCAAGTCAATAATGCAACGATCCACGTTGCTTTTATTGTCCTAATTTGATTCTAACAGCATGGTGGTGAATTCGCCAGCATAATAATCGAATCTCACATCAATTGTTCATTCTTGTAACAAATCTAAACGATATATCCACTATCGCAATCTTTCAACAAAATCTATGATTTAATTTTAGACCATACGCCTCAACGAGGACTATAATCAAATAAGACACATTCAGGCATCTAATGAAGTCTATCACCCTTAGTTCGCATTTTTTTTCAACTTACTTTTTCATCTAAAACAAAAGCTCTATATGCTTTATTAAATTAAACAAATTATTTCAATTTGCAACTACTTTGTTAAGTTAACTGCCAGGAATGTTAAATTAAAACCCTTTTTTACTTGATCAACAAGATTGCTAAAGATAGTTCAGTGAATAAGTAGGTAGCTTCTTTGATGTAAATTTAATATTAATTATAAACATAATTGTTAAACTGCTTAAAATACTATTTTGAATTCAGTTTCACGTCAAAATTTATGTTGGCAATTTAAATTTTACATCCCTTTATACACCTGGAGAAGTAATATATGTGTATTCAGTATAAACGGAAATAACAGATAACCTTCTTACAGTTGCGCATCCCGTTGATATTGGGTTTAAAACTTGGGCTATTATTTATAAGGGAATAGTGGTTCTTTCTTACTAGAATGAAGCAGTTTAAGAATTAAATGTTGCATGAAAAACATGTCTAACATACGTGAATATTGAAAATAACCACGAAAGTATTATAGAAAGAATTAAATAAAAATATGACAACAGATTAAATTTCCATTATGTCGTTACAATAGATTGACAAATTCTCGTAAGATACAATTAATGAGTGGTAGAAACCAATTTGGGGTGCACGTATTATTTCTACTTTGATGTTTGTGTCAACCTTCTTAACTAACCCACAACAGATTTTAAACCTATGAAGTACTTAATACTCACACTCTATGGTTTGAAATTGACAGTGAATTGATTAAGAAGAATGCATAATATAAAAAAACTTCTGAAGGTAAAGGTGTTTTCAATGACTTTATAAGGTCTAATGAAATTTTTGCTTTACCTTTGTAGGCGTATAACATCATAACTAGAATAAGCTTTCTATTTGTAGATACAAACATATATATTATTTAGTATACACAATTTTAGTTTATGCTATTTTACAAGCAAATTATATTTTGAGTATGTAGAGTCAAAAAGTATTTTGATTGAATTAACCTTTTCTAAACTATAACTTTCCATTTGTAACATTTAAAGATACATTTCAAAATATTTCGTTTTTTTGTGCATTAAAGTCTATTTAATATCAGATGACAGATATCAAGGTTTTATTATTTATTTATTACGAAATGACTTATCAACCTAATCATTCTCAAGTTATTAAAGTCAGCGCAATCTCTAAGTAAAGATTTCCTGGTTCCTAGTGTTAAGCTTAACTTAAGAATTTTTATTCGCATTTCAATCTTAACTTGTATAAGTTAGGGTTCTTAAGATTATCTGTTTTGTGACATGTTCTGATCTAGAAGTTTTAGAACTTCTAATATTGTAAATTGTTCTAATATTGTGTAACAAAAATCATATTCCTAACCTTATCCAATGGGTAGTTGCAGTCTTTAAAATTTATCATATTAGTGTAAACACGAAACTGATAATGTGTTGTTTGTTTGCTCAACTAAAAACAACAGACATGATTCAATTGTGCATTTGTTTATTACACCAATACTTAACATAAGGCATTGTCAAATTCGTACACCGACAGTTAACTAAAACTTTCAACGCCTCATTAAAAAAACAATTTTTTGTTATCAAAAATTGTAAAGCATTGTAACGAAACAAGTGACCTAAAACTGTGTTTTATTCTTATGTTACTTTGACAAATTACGATACACCAAACAGTATAATTAAGTAAAATGTTACTAATCAACTTATAATTTCAAGATCTATGCAGCTTTGTGTTCCGCATAAAACTTTATGATCTGAACTTCGAGAACAGTGGTTTTATTGTTGCCAAATGGAGTTTCGAAAAGTATGAAATACTTATTTTTTATCTATCATATAATTAATTTTACAACTTCAGCTACTAATATATTAATATCATGATAATCAAATCCATGTGCAAAATGACCCATCTTTTTATATCGTGAATACATAGATAGCGATAGTGTATTATAATTGATTCTTATTTTAATAACATTTTCCTCTAAACATTAAATACACTGTAAATATGTAGATAGCAACAGTGTGTTATAATTAACTTTACTTAATAAAAGTTTTCCGTAAATATATTGCAATTGTCACACGTTTAAGTAGAATAGAATTTCCATTTTATTCTAAGCGGACTGAAACACTCTGACAGTTTTTCGGGAACTATGACGAAACCTGAGTTTTATATATTGTTACAGAATACTGTTTTGTAACTTATCTATAAAGAGAAATAATCGAAGAATTATAATGCTGGTGATGTTCTTTTGGGTATTTGAAAAACAACTAAGTTTAACTGTATATAAATTTGTAAAAGATGTAGAAAGGAACATGTAATGTTCTTTTCAATGTGTCTAATGAACCGGTGTCATGGACCGGGTAAGTTGAAATATATCACAGCTCCACACTCTATGTATGATTGACAGCCTTCTAACGACCACTTGTCTTGACACCAGTGTCCACAATGTTTGTGTCTAACCTTTGTAATTCTTAAAAGTCTGTGTCCAGATTATATGCGTGCGATTTCCTATTAATGTCTTCGCGTTAGACAGTCTGAAAGTTCTGGTATTTTAAACAATAGCAATCAGTAAGTTGTTCATTTATTATATTTAATTGTAGGGCGATTATTGGTTAAGTATGATTTGTGAAACTTTAAGTGTCCTATAGAACATTGTCTGAAAGAAACTATGAGCAGTTTAGAAATGTATTCCATACTTTCACAAGATTTGTTTACCAGTGATCAATGGTTATATAGAAAATAGACGGATAAGTAGTAAGTCATTCATTTATTATTTTTAGTACAGATGTTAGAATATGTAAAATAATGATTTTAATATAATTAAATCTAGACGTTGGTGTCTCGTAGAAGTACTGTCAAAGTATATTTGTTAAAATCCTACGGACAGTAATATATAGTCCTTTTAGGACAGAAAATGTAATTAATTGATAAATTAGTACTGAAAAGCTTCAATCACTTGATTGAGTAAGTTTTAATTATTGTATTGTCCTTGTAGGACTAATTAATTGAGAAAGAAATGTATTGTCCTTTTTAGGATGAATTAATTATGAATGAATTAGTGTTAAGCGTCCTTTTTTATGACGATTTATCTATAAATGATTTAATTAATTAGTATTAATAGTTTTTAGGACGATTTAATTAATTAATTAATGATTAATTTTAGACATGATCAGACATATATTGAATGAGTCATGGCTACCTATCAAAATTTCTTATTATGCTTTGTACGAATTCCCGTAACTAAGCATTTTTTCTTGAAAGAGTTTTCCTTAACCTCCTCCCATACATCTTTCTTATTACAAATGTTACCAGTCCTATGGAGGTAACCAAAAATGACACCTCCTTTTACAGCAGGGGGATGATGTGAATGGAAATGCAAACAAAGAGCTTTAGTAGATAGCTTGCTGAAAATACCAGCAATGATCACCCTATCTTTGACATGAATTGTAGTATCTAAAAACGATAAACTTCTACCTGATACAGCATACACGATTGTAAATTTTATGAAGGGATGAACGGTATTCAAGAACTAATAGGAGACTCTGAGTTCGTGTTTTACACTCCAAACACATCATCTGTGAATCTATACCAGATTGATGGGCTTATATTCCTCTCGTTTTCCAAGAATTAAGTATATGCATAAATATTACAGCTAAAACTACTGCTACCCTATTACCCATAACTATTCCTCAGATTTGTTTATAAAATTTCCCGTTAAGTATTATATACCCATTACTTAACACAAACCTCAGAGATCTTTCTAACCAATCCGTTGATATATTTAAAAGTTCTAAGTCATATCTGTTTTCTCTTATCGTAGTCATAACACAATCTATCCCTTCTTCAATTGGGATACAATTGAACAACGAACCTGTAATAGAGAAATATTGAACTAATAAAGTTACATTCTGGAGATATAAGTTGTTATTTTATTTAAGTTTATGAATATGTCTCGTAATAAATTAAACAAAGTTAAGAATAATAATTTTTCATTACATATTTGCTTGTTTTTAATGCAATGTTTTAATAAGCATAGGAAGGTTGTATTTATAACCAAGTTTTAAATAGAATGAGGTTCCAACTACAATATTTATTGTTTAATTATTATATTGGCTGGTAATTCCTGTTTCACCCGGTATTTAAGTTTTTTAAAGGGATAACAAAATACCGTAAAAAAGCTGACTTCAGGGGGGTATTAATAACGTCATTTACACTAGAATTATGATTTTTATAAATTACTACTAGTTATTAATAATATTTATAAAAGCTGATACTCCGTTT
>NW_013665739.1:1061448-1069775 GCF_000517525.1 Limulus polyphemus
ATTATAAAAGGAAACACTGTATAGTATTGTAAAGTTCTAAGGACCTATTTAGGAGACATTTAAAATACCATTTCGATGAACAATCGGAGCCATCCTTACATCAGAAGTGCTACCGCCTGCTTGATTGAAGTTTATAGAACTCTGTAAGCCAGTTAAAAGCATTTACGATAACATTTTGTAGAATCAGTAGTGTTAAATAGTAAAGGTGCCCTACATTTATAACTATGGCAAAGTTATTAAGGCTATCTGCCACTGTCCCTAATTTTGAGGTACTAACTAAAGGTAAGGCAGCCAATCAGCAGTACCCTACCACCCATCATTCACAGTAAGGAATTGACTGTCACTCTTATAACGCACCAACAATTTAAAGTGCGGAGAATATTTTGTGGATTCGAACGTGACATGCCAGATCCGAAATCCAGGGCTCTACCACAGGACAGCCCGCGCCCATAGATGATCATGCATATATTTTTCGTGTGTGTTTTACCGAATCCTGTATTGTTATATATTGCAGACTCCTTATGTGCCCCCACTTGAATAATGCCCACTGGACGAATATGAACCATGAAAGTTGCATGCGTGAACTTCTTTTTTCAAGACCCACAATGGCACAGCGGTATGTCTGCGGACTTACAACGCTAGAAACCGGGTTTCGATACCCGAGATGGGCAGAGCACAGATAGCCCTTCGTATAGCTTTGTGTTTAACTTCAGATAAACAAACAAATCTTTCTTCAAGAAAGTTAGTTTTAGTTACCGAAACTTATTAACATTTGTGTCTGCGGACTTACAACGCTAGAAACCGTTTTGTGCTTTGTGCTTAACTTCAAACAAACAAGAAAAGTTACTGCATATACACTATTGGAAATAGTTATGGAAAAAGCGCGAGAAAAAAAACGGCATAAAAGATAACTACCACGGACATGGTACCCTTTATTGTGTTATAATGAATTGTACCAGTATATATACAGTCACGTGCTGATAGCTTACACTGTCATTGTTTGTCATCCAACCAATAAGAAAGTGCTTCACTATCATAAGCCCAATAAAAATAGAGAGTCAAACTATGTCCATTGCCGCCCGTCCTATCAGGAAGCTCACTAATTCCGACAGTTACCAAGCACAAAAAATAACACACACACAAACAGACATCGAGCCCGAAGAAAAAAGAGAAGTTACCGACTATGTCAACAAGTTGATAGATATCTCACCAGAAGCTTTCCACCCAACACTGGAAAAGATTCGGAAGAAGACCACCAAAGCAGACCACGCCGACATACCTCTTCAAGAATATCTAATAAACTGTGTGGACAACTTTTTAGCTTACTCTAGCCTCTCAGGTTTCCTCATCTAAGAACAACAGTTAAACCCATTCTTTAATTTTCTAAGCTTTTCTATCTTTTCAGGTTTGTGCTTCAGAATCTTCAAATAAGATATTGGGTACTAGCCGGCCAGATGTTTCCGTGCCCGACCAATGAAAGTGGGTTTTCTCGGGATACTCCCGTTTCCCTCCATACCGAAATTTGATCTTAGGACATTGGATTTATAGATCCCAGCTCGACCTGAAAAGGTGCCTTTTTTATAGATTTTATCAAAATTACTCAAGATATTGTCTTCGCTTTTGCCCCCCCCCTTGCCTGTTGCACTGATTTACCTTCCGTAGGTATGCATATACGCGAGCGGGGTGAAGGAGAGTTGTTTAATCCTCGAGTAGCCCAGGTAACTAGCTAATTAATTAGTTAATTCCCCTGAATACATGTCAGAAATAGGAAGGATAAGAACGATGTCCAATAGGAAGTGGTATGTTCATACTCCTAAAACTATGTCTAATAGGAAGTGGTGTATTTATACTCCTAGAACTATGTCCAATAGGAAGTGGTGTATTCATACTCCTAGAACGAGATCCAATAAAAAGTGGTATATTCATACTCCTGGGATTGAGATACTGCATAACACGTTTCTAGAAATATAATATCGGCTGGAAAGGATACTTAATGCGAAAAATTGCAGCAAGACTGAAGAGGGAACATAAAATTGCTATTGTTAATAATAGAAGTAGTTGAAGAAGAAAAGTTAAACTCTCCAAACATTATGGTAACTATCTCAGAGTATGTTTTTCATGACATAGACGACAGACTGGTATAGATCCTGCTAATGATCTTATTGTAAATACAAGTATGAATGCCACCTCGAGAACATACGATACAGGTTAGTATGAAGTATCAATGAACGTGTAACTGCTTGAAAACCATTGCTGAATAGAGGTAATAATTCCAAACAGTTGAAATTTGTATCGATCCACGAAAAGTGGATGAGAAAAGCGAGATTCATGTGCTCCTCAGAGAAAAATCCATATTAGAATTGTTTGACAGACCAATAATTTTCGTTTTATGGCAGAGAGGAGAGCAGTATTAAAAACAACGTACAACATAAACAGGGTGAGGGAGCAGTACAAGTTTGTGGCTACATTTCATCCAGTAGTGTTGGTGGTCTATACAAGGTTGGTGACACTTTGACGGCTGATAAGTACAGGCAAATTCTGGTTTCAATATGTCATTCATCCAGGAATATAGCTGGAGTATAATTCATATTCTATAAAGACAACGATCTGTATCATGCAGCAAATATAATGAAACAATATCTTGATGGTCAAGAGACCAATCAAACATTCATAACCAACGGTTAGCTTGAACATTGTCCTGATATGAACATTCTTGAGGCTGAATTGGCTTATGTAAAACCTGGGAAAATCAAATGGAGACCACACACCTTGATTCAATTGTACAAAAAATACTACAGGGCATTTGAAACAACATCTTCAAACATACATTAATACTATATATGGCATCATAAAAGTGTAATGGTCTGTGTAAACCAATCAGCTAAAAATATCGTTAACAGCGAGGATACCCAACTGTGAAACAATGTATTCTAATCTTGAGAAATATGAACGTAACAAAGGTATGTTTAATTAGCTATACTCATTACCAGATTGATCTAAATGGGCATCTTACTCTAATCGGAAGTTAATATTTAATACAAAGTGTTTTTTATATTACTTAATCACTTTTCTTTGGATTTTCTGTGCAAATGTCTTCTAACATTAACAACTCATCATCTCGTTGTCATTCCCACTTTTTGTGAGAATGTCCCTGACTTCATTTTATGCAAAACAAGCCTCAATTGACTAGTCATATGATCTGGTATGTTACGTCTATCTCGCATTTAAGACCATATCTACTGACACTTATTTATTACTGGCGACTCTGCAGCCCTATAAATTATTATAACATTTATAATAAGACAGTTGATCAACTCGAACACTAATGTAAATCACACCTCTGTGTGGCATGTTTGGAATGAGTGAATTAATAAAATTCTCTGCATGTATAGTACTCTCTTTCATTAAAGCTTCTTCTCAGAGGAAATACGTTCCGTCACTTGTTTTCTCAAATCATTTAAAGCATAAGTTCTATCCAGTAAGTATTCTGGCTGGTCCATTCGCTCAGTACGCTCTTCTTTTAGGTATTTATTATACAGTTAAACATGGAAAAGGTATACATTAAAATAAAGTTCTGACAACACGTGCATATGACAACACTAATTCATTGTATGACTGTGTCTCTACATGGTGGTATGGATAGGAGTCCACATCTTACTTTGCACATCTTGTAAAAAAAAGTAAGCCATTTTGGAATAAATTTTTGTGTTTCCCTACTTCCAGGAAATTAGAGTTTCTAAGGATTTTATTTTTATGTAAAGATGAACAATGTGGTACAAATTGCTTTTATGTATCTGGTTATGTGATTATTCATCTAAAATTCACAAATTATTATTTTTATCGAAATAATATTTCATGCAGCATACCTTATTTAATTTTAAATATAAATACCACTTCAATAACCAAATTCTCCCATTAAACTACACTATTTCAAAGTCGGTGCCTGACGTGCTTAATGTTAAATGTGTAGTGTGTAGATTCGAGTGTCCATCGTTTGAGACGTATGCTACTGAACGGGCGTCGCACACTCGGCTGTGAAGTGACAGTCAATCCTGTTATTTGGTTCAAAGATCCAGACAAAGCCTTTATAATAGCAGGTGCTGATGGCTAGCTGCTTTCCCTATGGTCAGTAGCTGAAAATTAGGGACGGTTATAGTTGGTATTTGACTTGGACGTTTATGCAAATTACGCATAAAGTGTCGTTCCGGTTTAAATTTTAATTTTCATAAGTAAATCAGGAGTTATTTGAAAAAAATAATAAAGATTCAAATCTAAAAATTATACTGGCCTTATCTAAAACTGACGGTTGATAATATATATATATATATATATATATATTATTTTACTTTTTGTTTGTTGTTAAGCGCAAAGCTACAAAATAGTCTGTCTGTACTGTTCCAACCACGATGTCGAAAACCGATTTTTAGCGGCATAGGCCTTCAAAATTATCGCTGAGTCACTGGCTGGTTTATATTTTACTTGACTTTTAACTGGCTCATAACAGATTTTCCGTAAAAAGTGCTTAAAATTTACTTTTATTGTCGGAGGTCTTTCACTCAATATCGGAACTTATAACGCCTGTTTTAAGACTATTTAAATGATGTGTTTTTTGTGAGACATTAAGCTGTGTAGTTATAATGATATTCAAGTGGCACTCCACTGATGACAGGACGTGATACTTCGCTGAATTGTACATCCTTTGTATTGCTTTAGATTCTTTTTTTTATGCTATTTATTGATTTACTTTTGTTCAATGCTTTTATATCGTTTATATACAATTGGAAAAAAGTCAGTAATTATGGTTAAAATAGAGAAATAATATTTTCCCAAGCGAAAATGTGAAAACACGAAGAATCTAAAACAGCGCGCGCACATAAGTATCTTTACTCGTGTGTGTGTGTTTATATATATATATATATATATATATTCTTTTGAACCAAATGTTAATGACTTCACACTTGGTGGTGGGCAGAGCACAGACAGCCCATTGTGTAGCTTTGTGCTTAACTTCAAACAAACAAACTTCGTACTTCTTATTTTTGCCATTATAATTTTAATCTAGAAGCAACTCATAAAATATTTCTAGTTTCCCAAATCGCTAGTTCCAACCAAACGATTAACCCTATTTTAAGAAATTCTGTTCCTATGTTTATAATAAGTGAAGAAATTAGGTTCACACAAAAAGCTGCATTTATGTGAATGAAACGTGATACTACATGATCGATTGTAGAACTTTGCACTTAATTTGTTTTATCACAATTAAAAATTGTGTTTATATTTGTAAGACTATATATTATATTTGCCTATAAAAAATAAAACTCTGTAATAAAATAATAATTATATATTGACGTTTTGAGAAAACTCAAAATATTTTACCTAAATCAAATTTCAGCTCCCAAATAACTAAACACTTATGCGTGACAAAATAAAATTTTTGGAAACTAAGCACTTTAGAAATTCAAAAGGAAATAATCATACATGACTAGTGTATTGTGTAAGTTAGATTATACATGAATTTCTTTTGCTTATTAAAGAGTCGTACTAACTGTGACTGTTTATGTAACTGTTTATTGAGTTAATAACTCTTTCATGAATATATTATTTTTTGTCAACGTCATTGTTCAACTATGTTGGTGATATGAATACGTTATGACATAATTACAAATATGTGTAAAAGTGTTTTATAAAATTAAATTTGTTACTAAGATCAATAATCGGAACAAACAAAAATGACTATCAAATTATTGCTGATAAATTATAATCTAAAGCTATAGACGATTACGAGTAACAAAAGGAGTAATATATTACATACTTGAAATTGTTCAATTTCTTTTACAATTATAACACCTTGCAATATAAAACATTTCGGGCGTGAATAAATAAAGACAAGTGTGGCAACACAGTCTTGTCATTTTATATCTTAATGTCTCAATAGTTGATAGGTCCGGTCACGACCTAACGGTTATCGTACTAGGATTGTGAATCCGAAGGTTTATTGTTCGCTGCCTGTTGTCAGAAGAACGTTCTCCTTAGGTGCGTAATAACCTTATATAACGTGGGTGCATGATATACTGATATAAAATAACACCTAGAGAGGCTAATTAGTTAAGTAAACCGTGTAAGGTTTCGAATAGAGCTCTTATTTAGAAAATAGGTATAACTTTTTGCTCTAAATATCATAATAGATATCACCTGATATAAACTTTAATACTTTGTCCCTTCCATGTGTGTATTTGCTGTGTACAAATTAAGTTAATAAATACCAGATCTTCTCAGTATTTACAAGAACCTATGACCAGCACACATTTGTTGTATACTTCTCAAAGTTGTAACAAGAACAGTAGTTATGTTTCACTGTGAGTTTACGAGTACTCATATTGTGAGATTCACAGATAAACTGATTTCTCTACAAGTATAAGATCGGTTCGCTAACAACAGCAGGGTCGAACAGAAGATTTACTGAGCTATTTGAATCTGAAAACTTGAGTGAATATTTATTTGAGCGAGAAATATACAGACTTGGCACGTTTGGATTGAAATGACGCAGTCTTTATTAGTTACACAACAACAACAAAAAAGTGTGCGTACTTGCATAAACAGTCATAAACTCTGGATCTCTACCGGATTAGTGTGTAGAAATGCAGTATTTCTTCCCTAAAAGCTAATTCTTGTAGAAATAAAGACGTAGAAAGCCAAAGTGTAATGTTATAGATCCAAAATCAAGTAACAGTGACTCAAAAACGAGTTTGACAACTACATTCCCCATAGTATTATCAGGCTTGGGACGTACAGAGGACTTCACAGAGAACAGTTGGGTGTGGAGGAATTGGTTTCAAAATTAGAGAGACAAGAGTATTAGGTCACGCCAATACCAAGGTGGTCCTGGAGAAAGTGTTTTCGTGCTAAAAACTGAATACAATGAAACTACACGAACATTTAAAAACATTTCTATGTCTTTGAAGGTGGTGATGAAGAACATAATATACTCGTCTATCGTACTTTTCCCATCCCTTCTTAAACCTAAGCAGCTTTAAACTCGTGACCTGGTCAAGAAGCACGTTAACACTTTTTATTTTTAAGACATGTACACACCACATAGACGACACAACGAAGTACATGATAATACCTTTAAACAAAGATTTAAAATGTATTCCCATTCAACCTAATCTATTGGAATAAAACCCTTTAACTGAAATTTTAGAACTAATATAAGGTATAGTAATAAAAACACTCACTGAGTTTAGTTCACAAATACACCTTATGATAACCAAAACGTCAAATTTCAATAATGTTTCTTGAAAACACAGTAGTTTATAAGGAAAAAAGATCTTTAACATAGATTAAATGCAAAAACATTTACCCTTTAAGATAGAAATATATGGAAATTCCCTTAAACATCAAACACTTTAATACAATTTAACAACAGCAACAAAAATACATAAGAGGCAAATACACCGTTACAAGCACAAAAATTAAAACAAAATGAAAAAAGTGGAAAAGAATACAAAACAAAAACGCAGAGGTGCACTGTTTACTTTAAGAGTGAACAAACAAACAGCATTAAAGAAAACAACTAATAAATTACATATTTAAATCAACTTTATAACAACTCATCTATCCATTTTATAGGACGTAATCTATCGGACTATGCAATAAAGAAAGGAAAATTACAAATCTTAAAAGATTTGTCTCATTTAGAGAGGAGCTGTCTAATGTTTGGTATTATACATTACTATACATCGAACTTCAGTGGACCGTATGACCACTGAATTCTACTTAACGCGTGGTCTAGTGGTTATGACGACATTGAAGACTAAAAAATATGCACTTACACCCGCGAACTACTAACAAAACTACTTGGTCATACAAAACTATACTGGCTTCACGTGTATTCGCGCTCTATATTGTCTTTAGAACATGCTTCAACAAACACTTGTGTCATATTGTTCTCTGCTATCCCTGCTAGACAACTAGAAAACATTCCATTCTAAGCCCAGCCCCGTTCTTATCACTGTTTGCTTGTTTCATAGACAGTGGCTGGCTCCAGGAATGGATGTCGAAATTGAAACTGGCTCGGGTTAGGCAATGCTAACCATTATTTTTGACTGTCAGCTTTTGCCGACGTTTTTATTCTCTGTTCTTAAGCGTTTGCTTCCATTTACAAGTTGCGTATTAGTTTTCGGTGCGAATTACAAAAGTTTAACCTCATGGATGTTACTTTGCAAATCCCCCTAGTACATCCCCAGCCTGCACTTTCATGCTTTATCACGGCATTTTTTAACGAAACAACGTTAAGAAAATACTCAGATCAAATGTTTGTTTATTTA
>NW_013665740.1:0-6562 GCF_000517525.1 Limulus polyphemus
GTTACTGATATTGATTATTTACAACACGGTATTTAACAATATAGTAAGTTACTGATATTGATTATTTACAACGGGTATTTAACAATATAGTAAGTTACTGATATTGATTATTTACAACGGGTATTTAACAATATAGTAATATGGTTAAATGTTGCAAATAGCGAATCTAATAAATAATAATTGCAATCTTCTTGCCTTTGTTTAATTTTTTCTGGAATGGGTTTCTGTTTACTTGTTGATCGTCTGTGTTTTCTACAACACGTCATCTCAAATATTGTTTAAACATGTATGTTGTTTTTTGTTGAACCTATACTTATACAGGATTTGGAAAACATGTAGTATTGATGCTACTAATTTATTCTTGTGTTTAAAATACTAAAAAATAAATATGAACCCCCAATCTGTCATTTACTTATATAGGGCAGGTTCACTGGGGTAAGCAGTGGCGTAGTGAGGGGGTGCATGGGGGCAATTGCCCCCGGGCTCCGGGTCTGGGGGACGCCAAATTAACAAGTTTGCCCATAATTTATCTTTCCCCATAAGACTAAGGCTCAATGCATTTCAAATACCAGATAAGCATGACAATATGGTGAGATATAGTATCATGGTAGGTAGGGGTTACTATGTAAGGTTAGAAGTTAGTGTGTGAAGGGTGGATGGAGTTTGGATTTGGGAGGGGATGGCGACAGACACACTCACTACGCGACTGGGGGTAAGTAAAATATAACTAAAAATTCTAAGAACCCATGAATGAAAAAAAAAAAAAGAGTATATTACAATGCGTCAACTACGCTACCCCTGCCATATCCAATACCGACAAGGCCTTTAGTCCAATATCAGGGATCGTTAGGCAGGCTGGGATACGACTGAACACGTCTATGTTTTAACAATTTAAAGCTGAACGCATCTACGTTTTAACAAGTTAAATCTGGACACATCTACGTTTTAACAAGTTAAAGATGAATACTTCTATGTTTTAAGAATTTAAAGTTCAATATCTGTAACTTAACATATTAAAGCTGAACATATAAATGTTTTAACAGTTTGAATCTGAATATGACTGTGTTTTAACACGTTAAAGCAAAACATACGGTCAATCCCACTATTCGTTGGTAAAAGAGTAGCTCAAGAGTTAGCGGTGGGTGGTGATATCAGACTAGCTGCCTTTCCTCTAGTCTTACACTGCTCAATTAGGGACGGCTAGCGCAAATAGCTCTCGTGTAGCTTTGCGCGAAATTCAAAACAAACAAACTTTAACAGGCTAATTTGAACATCCGTATTTAACAGGTTAAAACTGAACATATTTGTGTTTTAACAGGTTGACAAGTCTTCGGAAGAGGTTATTTTAGAAATTGAACAGCCAGGACCACGGCAGAATGGCGGTCAGTTGTTTTTCGGCAATGATGGATACTTGTATATAACTACTGGCGATGGCGGAGACCGAGCCAACAGCAGATTTGACAAGTAAGTTTATTTAACATCCAGTCTGTGAGTCAGGGAGATATGTTTGACAGAGCTTTCAGATACTCTCTTTTCTTAATTCTGAACAGAGATTTCAACTCCTTCTGATACTTGGAATGAATTGCCCACCAGCGTGGCAGAATTCACACTAGTATTCAGGCTGTGCAGGAGTTAAGCCTATATCCTAATCCAAAATCCCACAGAAAATACAATAGTGGCCGCACATGTTGCGCAATACAAGATCCGGTTTCTTAGCTCTATAAAGCCGTTTTCTCCATGATTTTCGCGAGTTCTGTCAATAGAGATGAACGAGGAAGGCTATAAGAAGTTTCTTGTAACTGGTAAGTAGCTTGAACATGAACACTCCTACTTATTTTAGTGCAAAAGGAATCCAGTCTGGCCAACGTTTTAAACTACACATCTTCGCTGCCGGACACTATTGAGAAATGAGCCCTTTTGGCAGTAAAGTGTGGTTTTAACGTTAACAGATCAAACCCTTTTTTAAATCTTAACTTGAATACCGGAAACCGTAACGCCCCTCTGTAGCCCACCTATATCCTGAATTCGGTCTCATTAAATCACATGGCCCGGCATGGCCAGGTGGTTAAGGCGCTCGACTCGCAATCTGAGGGTCGTGGGCTCGAATCCCCGTCCCACCAAACATGCTCGCCCTTTCAGCTTTTGGGGAGTTATAATGTGACGGTCAATCCCACTATTCGTTGGTAAAAGAATAGCCCAAGAGTTGGCGGTGGGTGGTGATGACTAGCTGCCTTCTCTCTAGTCTTACACCGCTAAATTATTGACGGCTAGCGCAGATAGACCTCGTGTAGCTTTGGCGAAATTAAAATTAACAACAAACAAATCGCATACTGGGTATTAAATTTAGAAAATTAGTGGCATTTTTTACGAACTATTTTGACTTAACCATGGCTTTCCAGTGGCACAGACCTAATCTTCATGTGCTTACAACGCTAAAAGTTGGGTTTCGATAGCCGTGGTGGGCACAAGACAGGTAGCCTATTTTGTGGCTTTGGGCACAACAACAAACAAACAAAAAAAAGCACAATCTAACCATGCATTTAGCATTACAAAAGTTAACCAGACAGAAGAATCACATGATACAGATCAAAAATTAATTTAACCTAATCTACGTTTACAGATGACACCTGGCATATCCTCCAATGCAAAAGTCATAGCTTTTCACGACATAACAACTGTTCTTCAGATAAAAACACTTATGAGCTTTGAGGATATTTATGATCTTGGGAAAGTTTGCCGGATTTATAGATATTAACTTGACTTTGCAATCACACACACACAAAAAAGGATAATGTTTAAAATGTTCTTACTGTGAAGAAACTTATTTTAGGTCATCGATACAACTTGTAAGACAAAGAAGACTATTTCACGTCCAAAATCTCAGCTCAAATCCTGTTTTTAAAAAATTATAAAAGCCGATCTCATATTCAATAAATCATTGTCATTTGAAACCCATTGTTATAAATAGATTACATATCACTTCTAAAGTTTAACTTGTTGGTGTTATGTAACGCATGAGAAAAAACAGCATTTATATTCTTTATGTTTTAGTCATAATGTTTGGTAAACTACTTTTTTAAGTAGGGTTAACAAGATACCCCCAATTACCCATTTGTTTCTTTTTTAATATTTCTGGATATAACTGATTTACTTATTAACTAAATTACTAATTTTCCTACTTCTCAAGTTTGCTGATTTAAAAGATTTCCAGTTAATAGTAACTAGATATTTGGAGATTTCTGGGATTTTCAGCCAGTTAGGCAGTGTTTCCCAAACGTTTGTCATCCATGTCCCCACTTTTTTTAAATGACTGAAATAGTTAGTTAAGTGTCGAGATATAATACACGGATACACATTATTAAACTATATATGTTGTAGTAATTTTGCATTATTCCACTACTGACTACCTCAATCGCTAGTCCCCCCCATCCCCCAAAGAAATCATTCGCGCCTCCTTGAGAGAGCCCCACACTCTGGGTTACTAGAACTGAAGATATTTAAGAATCCCAGTTAGTCTAACTACTGATCTGAATATTTCCAGCTAGACGTGTTACTAGGTTACACCAGTTTACTACAAAGGTTAGAGCCAGCTTCATTGGTGTTCGTTAATTCTACAAGGTTACACCAGTTTACTACAAAGGTTAGAGCCAGCTTCATTGGTGTTCGTTAATTCTACTAGGTTACACCAGTTTACTAAAAAGGTTAAAGCCAGCTTCATTGGTATTCGTTAATTCTACAAGGTTACACCAGTTTACTACAAAGGTTAAAGCCAGCTTCATTGGTGTTCGTTAATTCTACTAGGTTATACCAGTTTACTAAAAAGGTTAAAGCCAGCTTCATTGGTATTCGTTAATTCTACTAGGTTACACCAGTTTACTACAAAGGTTAAAGCTAGCTTCATTAGTGTTTGTTAATTCTACTAGGTTACACCAGTTTACTACAAAGGTTAAAGCCAGCTTCATTAGTGTTTGTTAATTCTACTAGGTTACACCAGTTTACTACAAAGGTTAAAGCCAGATTCATTGGTATTCGTTAATTCTACTAGGTTACACCAGTTTACTACAAAGGTTAAAGCCAGCTTCATTGGTATTCGTTAATTCTACTAGATTACACCAGTTTACTACAAAGGTTAAAGCCAGCTTCATTAGTATTCGTTAATTCTACTAGGTTACACCAGTTTACTACAAAGGTTGAAGCCAGCTTCATAAGTGTTCGTTAATTCTACTAGGTTATACCAGTTTACTACAACGGTTAAAGACAGCTTCATTAGTGTTCGTTAATTCTAGTAGGTTACACCAGTTTACTACAACGGTTAAAGCCAGCGTCATAAGTGTTCGTTAATTCTACTAGGTTCCACCAGTTTACTACAAAGGTTGAAGCCAGCTTCATAAGTGTTCGTTAATTCTAATAGGTTACACCAGTTTACTACAACGGTTAAAGACAGCTTCATTAGTGTTCGTTAATTCTACTAGGTTACACTAGTTTACTACAACGGTTAAAGCCAGCTTCATAAGTGTTCGTTAATTCTACTAGGTTCCACCAGTTTACTACAAAGGTTGAAGCCAGCTTCATTGGCATTCGTTAATTCTACTAGGTTACACCAGTTTACTACAAAGGTTAAAGCCAGCTTCATTAGTGTTTGTTAATTCTACTAGGTTACACCAGTTTACTACAAATGTTAAAGCCAGCTTCATAAGTGTTCGTTAATTCAATGACATTCATGTTTGTTGTTGTTTTCAAAATTTCAGGAATCAAGTTTCACCACTTTCTTATGCCATTACAAAGGTCAGTTTGTTAAAGTATATCACTTGTAGCTAAACTAAAATTACTACTGAGTTATACTAAACGAACTCCATTTGGATTAAACACGAATTGATCATTTTCTATTCAAGATTTTCGCTGTTAGGAAAGATTCTTCGGATCAATGCCAGCCTCGCTTCCCCTTACGGTGTACCAGAAAGTAACCCATTTGTTAATAGTGGTCGACCGGAAGTGTTCGCCTATGGTTTCCGGAACCCCTGGCGGTGTGCTGTAGATCAAGGTATATTAGTACTTATCATATATTTTTTAATTTATTTAATATATATCGCTGTACAGTGATACAATACGGAGTAACTAAGACGCTATTTACTGAGACAATAATAAGCAAAAGAAATTATCTATTTTATACTTAGAACAAAGAAGAGCCATTCCGTTTTTTTTTAAAAACGAAGTCTTTGCGTTTGGTTAAATTCACACAAAACCGATTTTTTTATGGTTAAGTCTAAAAATGAGGAACATTTTTAGTGTTAGGCTGGACGATATTAGTTTTCTTGTTACAGCTTTTAGCAGGTGCTGTCTACCCCTCATCCCACAGTGGCTCAGCGGTAAGTCGGTAGACTTATAATGCTAAAAAGCAGGTTTCAATACCCGTGGTGGGCACAGCACAGATAGCCCATTTTGTAGCTTTGCGCTTAACAAAATCCAATTAGCAGGTATTGTAAATCTAAACACACCAACTTGGTAAGGTGCAGGTGTGGTGTTAGAAATATAAACGCACTAACTTGGTAAGGTGCAGGTGTGGTGTTAGAAATATAAGCGCACCAACTTGGTAAGGTGCAGGTGTGGTGTTAGAAATATAAACACACCAACTTGGTAAGGTGCAGGTGTGGTGTTAGAAATATAAACGCACCAACTTGGTAAGGTGCAGGTGTGGTGTTACGAATATAAACACATCAACTTGGTAAGGTGCAGGTGTGGTGTTACGAATATAAACGCACCAGACTTGGTAAGGTGCAGGTGAGGTGTTACTAATATAAAACACACCAACTTGGTAAGGTGCAGGTGTGGTGTTACTAATATAAACACATCAACTTGGTAAGGTGCAAGTGTGGTGTTACGAATATAAACACATCAACTTGGTAAGGTGCAGGTGTGGTGTTACGAATATAAACACATCAACTTGGTAAGGTGCAGGTGTGGTGTTACGAATATAAACGCACCAGCTTGGTAAGGTACAGGTATTTACTAGTTTTGTGGCTATAGCCCTTTTATAACTTAATAAATATCTTTAATCAGGTACTAGACCACCGTGACCTGTTGGGTCAACCACTATTCAGAGGTTATAAAGAATTCAAGTTAATTTCAATATTGCACCGAAATGAAGGTTTATTTTGAGATAATTTAATTAAATATTTCAATCCATTCATGTTATTCATAATTCAAGAAATGAATTTGATTGTTGATCGGAAGTAAAAGGAAAGACCATTTCATTTTTCAAAAAGTGAAGTAAGAAGTTTCGTAAAAAGCGCGAACGGTAGTGTGAATGATATTTTGACTGAGAAAATAAGCAAACAAACAATCTCAGAGTTTTAGTAGTATATAGATAGATTCTTCAAGATCTTGTTTTTGTCATCTTATGCCTTTTGATGAAGATGGGAACATTGACAGGGAAATAATATAATAGCCAATGCTCGGCGAGAGGTTTTTGTTTATAAAATTTATTTGTTGTTCTCGACTTGATTTTTATTTTATTACCTCGTCTCCATAGTTACTATTTGCAAATAGTCACTAATATTGTAGG
>NW_013665740.1:7524-28786 GCF_000517525.1 Limulus polyphemus
TGAATAGATAAGATAATGGCTGGAGACGGCTTAAATTTGAATAGATCGAATTGAATAGATAAGATATATAACATATACATGTGTGTGTGAAAAAGAACAACCTATATTAACATCTAACATTTTCGTTTTCGAATTCGATGACGAGGAACCCACTTTGAGACTAATAATGCTTGGAGACAGCTTGAATGGGTAATGAAGAAAAACTTTAATATAAGTTTAACACAACAGCAAATGTACAACGTTTCGACAAGGTTTTGTCATCATCAGAATAGATAGATAGATAAACCGATATGTAGCGCCATCTAGTGTACTTAAATTCATCTAGAAAATTTCATAAAAGTGACCCGAAAAACGTGGCTAACTCGGTAACCCGTGGCCCGATTTTAACGAAACTTGTTTCATTCTGTTTCTATTCTCATTTCATTACAAATATGGTGCTATTGTGTGCCGTTTTTGCTGTATTTAATTATAGACAAGCAAACACACAAACAATCTCAGAGTTTTAGTAATATATATAGATATTAAGGTAATTTTCAAAATCTTAATAATGGGTTGCCACATCTTAGCTTGATGTTTTATGTGAACAGGATGGACTCAGCTGTGAACCACGCTTAATCTTGTCGTTATATTATCAGTACTAGAAGTATATCTGCTTTTATGTGTCCAATACATCAGAGAAGTCGTTAATTACTTTTTGACGACACCTAGCTTACTGAATACATGCAGAGATAAACAGGTAGAAGAATCTGTTTTATCCTTAATTCTCCTGACGTAGGTGACATGGCGTTCTGGGAAGTCCTGGAAGACTTGAAATTTGATAATATTTCTGAGCAAAGCTATGGCTTTGCCAGATTTTACCTTGGTTTTCGTCCAGTGTAGTCTGCTTGAAATGCTAAGTTGGTATTGTGTACACAGAGACACCAGGCGTCTCCAAGAAACAAACAAACATCAGGAGAGTTTGTTGAATGAAATACATTATTTGGTTTCAAAAGGAACAAATGCGTTCAGTTTCTGTTTCTTTCTGGTTGAGTTTGACTTATGCTTACTCTACGTTTCCATTAAACCTCTTGTTTCTGAGATTTTAAATAAGTTACTTGTCAGTTAATTTTCACCTGAGAATATCTCAGAAACAGTTGGATTAGAATGGATCTCGATATTGTTTTAACGGAATGGATCTCAAGATTCATTCTAATCCCACCTTTCGTTAAAACAACCTCATTATATCACTACACTTAATTCAAGTTGCTTTTGTTAGTTTATTTATATAAGTTCTAATTCACTTTCGTTAAAACAATCTCGGGATCCATTCCAATCCTGCCTTTCGTTAAAACAAACTTAAAATCTAACATGTTTTATTTATGTCGCTTATGCTATGGTTACATTTGTACGAGAAAGATTTGAACACAACCATGTTTTCCCCACTTTCTAAGATTCGTAATTTACCAGTTTCAATGATATAATTTTCTGTCTTGCCAACATATCTCGCTAATATGAATTTAACAGTAAGTCTCATTGCAAGAGTCCAAGTTGTAAAATGATTTATTGATTTTATCAGCGACCTACCAAAACCGTATAATTTGTGGAGACGTTGGTGAAGAGGACAGAAATGAAGAAGAGATAAGTGTTATAGTTGCAGGAGGACGATACGGTTGGATAGATACTGAACACGCCCCCTGTCGGTCACTTAAGGAGTGCAAGAAAGTTGGTATGGTTTTTTATTGTAAGCATAAAGTTTGTTTTACAACGATTATAATAACAAAAATTGTTGTATAACGCGGACGATAATAAACTGAAAAGATGCATTTTGTAAGTATGAGACTGTAACTATAAAATAAAGGCTATTTACACATATAAAATAGGATGGATGACTGTAAAAATAACTGCATAATTTAAAGATTACATGTTAGCTACAATTATAAAAGTAGAGATGAGCCTCAATTAAAATTATAATTATTTTTCACGTAATTAAGGGTAAGTAAAATAGCAGATTACCATATACAGCGTAAGAATTAAATTCACTTCAAAACTAGGGACGGCTAACGCAGGTAGCCTTTGAGTAGCTTTGTGCAAAATTCAACAAACAACCTATTCAAAATACGCTTCCTTGTTAGAAACACAACCTTCTTGTGACGTTAGTAAATTTTTGTGGTTTTAAACAAAAGGTGTTTTTCTTACATTTGGCTGATAACAAGATTCCTTCTTTGAAACTATTATTCAGATAAAAAATATCAAATTTTTCACACATGCATAAGATTAGCTCATTGAGGTACTTCGAGTTGTTTTAGTACCTAAATTAACACTTATTGTTGAAAAAAGAAGTAGACCGGGCGTGGCCTACTAGTTAACGTGCCTGGCCCATGAATTCGAGTATTTATGGTTCGTGGTCAGTTGGTATTTGTTTAATTTCACGTAAGGCTACTCGACGTCTATCTGCACTAGCCGTCCCATTATTTAAGTGTTATACTAGAGGAGAGGCAGCTATTCAATGCCATCCCATCGCCAGCTCTCGGGCTAATTTAATCGAATAGTGGGATTGACCGTCACATTATAATGCCTCATGGCTGAAAGAGCGAACATGTTTGGTGATGGGATTCTAGGCTGTGATCCGCATATTGCGAGTCGAACGTCCTAATCACCAGGTCATGTCAGGCCTTAAAAGTTTGTTTCTGTTGTAGCGTAAAGATTACAATAGGCTATATATGCTCTAGCCTTCACGGGGAATCGAACCACGAATTTTAGCATTGTAAATCTGTAAGCTCACTTCTGACCCACTAGGGGACTCAGCTACCGTAATAACGCGTTCCGAAGTTTGGGGCCGTGGGCATGTTATAAGAGTGACAGTGAAATCCCACTGTTCGGTTAGACAGGAGTAGCCCAAAACGTGGTAATGGGCGCTGTTGACTAGCCGTCTTCACTCAGATCAATCATTCAAAAGTTAGATAGCCCTCATATAGCTTTGGGTGAAATTCTCAAAGAAATCAAATCGGAACCTGATCTGTAACATAATATAACGCCATTATAATATAAACTGAGTAACTCATTTCGTTACTCAAAGTGCGTTTTTTAAGCAGCTGCTTATTATGTATGTTTCCAATTAATATGATTGTCAAACATTCTCTAATTTAGAAAACCTTCTAAGTGATGAAGATCAACTACCGATTCATGTTTATTCCTTGCCAAAAGGTCAAGCTGTAGTAGGGGGCGTTGTTTACCGAGGTACGAATATAAGGTCGCTCCAAGGCCTTTATGTTTACGGAGATTTCGTTCACGGGTAAGCCAAGGATATTTTTTTTATTTACTTTTTTATTATAAACCATGAAATACTCGTGTTTACTTTCGCCTCAAGTATTGGTCACTTAAAAAAAATATTCCCCCCTTTTAACAACTTTGGTATGTAAGATAGGACTATTCATTGAACTAATCTGTTTGTTTATAGAGCAAAATCACATTGGGCTATCTGCTATGTCCATCGAGGGGAATCGAATTCAGGACTTTAGCGTTGTAAGTCTTAGACTTACCGAGGGACGAACTAATCTGACGCCCCCCAGTGGCACAGCGGTATGTCTGCGGACTTACAACGCTAGAAACTGGTTATCGATACCCGTGGTGGGCAGAGCACAGATAGCCCATTGTAAAGCTTTGTGCATAAATTCAACCAAACAAACAATCTGACTGCAATTTAAAGTCATGGACGTTTATTAGTGGGGTTTGTGAATTTATTAGAACTACTAAAATAATGTAGTTGTACATACAGAAGTTAGTTCAATATTTTAAATTAGGGATTCGGCATTTATGTATTGCAATTAAGAATGGATTCAACCAACCAACGGTTTTCCTAAGGAAAATTCAGAATTGTACAAATGTCCAAAAGATAGTCCCTTCCCATACATATTTGTTGATCAGAAAATAACTTACTTGAGTTAGAAAATTTGAGCCCACATCGATTTCATTCTGTGTTCATAACCGAATTAAATTAGCATGAATGGTAAAAGCTGCGAAGTTAAGCTAGAACAACAGCACAGGTATGTTAGTATAATCCACATATTTGTAGTCATTTCTATAGAAAAAGTTAGGTTTTTCTCGCGACAGTAATTTTTTTTTTTCGTGTCGCAATGTCTCTAACATACTTTTTGACAGTATGAACTGTTATGTACAACTAAATCCAAATGAACAGGAAGAAAAAACTTAGCAGTAAAGACAGTTTAGTGTTGTCGTAAAATGCGATCTATGAGGAGGTAGATGCGAGAAAACAAACTGAACTTTTCACTGAGAAAATATTGTACAGTTTGGCTTCCTGGCATGCACTCGTTGTGTTCTTTCATTATTCCGAAGAAAAGGCAGCTAATGGATTTCTTCGCTTCCTTACAAACACTGACAATCTTGAATTGCTGTCGTTTATGGTTGATACACTCACTGTCTTCTCCCAATATCAACAGCAACTCCAATGTGGATCCTTAGCCATCCTGGATGGAATAGGCTGACATCCCAAGTGAAGCTAAAACTTAGTTCAATGAAAGGGACACTGCTGCTAGGAGATTGGGTTGCTATACTGAAAGTGCAGAAGGAGCAAAGTGAGGAGAATGGACAAACACATTGGAGCAGATGTCAGAACGACGGACATCTGAAGGATGTGCAACTTCACCTCAGGACGCAAAAAACGAACATCACAGGTTTGTCAGGAGGACAGGATAGATCCACAAACAAGAATGAAAATATATGCACTACCGCCACTTGTGTTTAAATTTTTTTAAATTATAATAAATAATTAAAAACAACGTTTTATATTTACACAATAAAAACTTTATTGACGTAGATCACGTCGAAACATGTACTTGTAGAGAGATATTTTAAAGTGGAAGCCGTACAGCTTTAATAAAGTTTTTATTGTGTAAATATAAAACGTTGTTTTTAATTATTCATTATAATTAAAAAAAAGTATTCTTATTATCAGTATTAATACCCTCAGAATAAAAAATATAGTGCTACAAGAACAGTATACAGAGAAACAGGTGAATGCTAGTTTATAATATACTGCACATGTGCCAATGTCTCTTATTCTAATGGATAACCACAACTACTTATTTGACTTAAAGATTTACTCTGTCACATGAGGTAGTCCTACCAACTTGCAACTAAATATAAAAATTGGTGAGCGTGTTCACTATGGTAACTGTATGAGAGTAAAATGGGTCTTACTGAATGCAGAGGACAACATAATTGTAATCGACCTCCCCGCTAATCATAACATTTTAATAAAATATTGTCATTAATAGCTGGCAATTAGATCACTTTGTGTGACTAAACGAAGTTTCAGACTAGATGTAGAGTTTTGAAACAATGTATATAGTATAGCCGTAGCACTGAATTTTCAATGAATGACTTACAATTACTGGGTACAGTGGGATTACGAAAACTTTTTTTTTTTTACTGATTTGGCCTTTTTTTTTGGATTACACTGAAATAAATGCAGTTAGTTAAGCTATTGTTTATATTGATCTTTTTCTTACGAAATTTTAGGGTAGAAGTCAAAATAATTTCTTGATTATTAATTACTGATTAAAAACAGTGTTTTTAGACTAAGACATTAGTTTACAATTTCAAATTAAATTTACAATGCAGTAATATCAAAATTTCAAAACTGTAATGTTGTTAGACATTCCGGTTTAATGTTTGATGAAAACATTCTTGCTTGAAATATAAGTTATGCAGTTTAGTACAAGCCAATGAATATAGTGTATGAAAATAAAATAGTTTTTGCTCAAATGTAATGTTTATTCATAAAAATAAATTATGACTAATTTAATTTATGAACATTTCATGTAAAAGAATAAGTCGACAAACAGTAAAATGAATAATTTTTATGTTAAATCCAGTTTTCATATAGAAATATGTTACTGAAGAATCCTAATGGTGATACTGATATGCTTTAAGCGGTTATCCATTTGTATGAAGGTTTGTATAGGATGATAAGTTACTGCGGTTAAAAATATGTGAATCTTTATTATGTTTATTAACTGTTTATTTGCTCGATTTTGGTTAAATGCAAATCTAAACAATGGATTATCCTGACTTTTAACATTATAAGTCCACAAGCTTAACGCTGAGTTTACGGCTGGGAGAACTAATCGTATATAATTTGTATTATTTTGGAAACAATAATGAACTTCAAGAAATTATTTATTATATTTTGTTCGCTGTAACAAAGTAAAACTAATGCTCTGAATCTTGTATGCGCGTGAGCATGTCTGTTATTATGCTTCTGACTACTTTTTATCAGAATTCAACTGCGCAACAACTTATCAAAGCGCATGCTTTAGTGATAATAATAGGCCAAAAGCTATAAGTGCAACATGTACTTATATTGTTATAGACGTCATAATACCTATCATGAAAAAATACACATCTCAACACAAAAGTGTGATACCTACGTACATTTATGCCAGGGTTAAGAGTACATTTTATATAGATACTGAGTTTATCAGACAACTTTCATCCCCCACACACATATATAATCTATATACATTATTGTTTCTAAATTAGTATAAATAGACAAGATAATCTCAAAAATTTCAAATTACGCTGATAACGGAGCTATATGCATAAAAATTAAAATATACATTTACCAGTACGTTTTTGATGATCTTATTTCAAAACTAGACTTGGAAATGAACATTAATCAGTTATAAAAATCAGTGGATTGGTTAACTAGATACTGGCAAATAGGCGAAATATTGGAAGGGCGTTGTTGTTATTCAGCCTTCCCAGTTCTTGAACTATTTGATAGTTTCAGGTCGTCAGAAGTTAGAGTGAAAGGCAAAACCCATGAAATTAATTCTCATACATGAACTTCATATCAGACCACTCCACGCGTAAGACTCTGACTTTTTTTTTTCTGACGAAGCATGTTTTCCACGTGAACTGACGTCAAACAAGTATGTCAGTTGCTGTTAGGAAGTTCAGAGAGTCCATTTAAAGCTATCCCTATTTATTTGCAGATCAAAGGATTTCCACTTAAGTTATTTCAAGAGACGTACGAGAACTGGGAGATACCTTTCTCTGTATAATGTTCTTTCTTCTCGCCTTTCCTGCACAAGAGGTAAACAATCGAAATGATGCATTTGCTATTGAGTGAAGGATAGCGACAGAGAATATAATCAACATGCTATGACCGTAGACTGGCAGAAAAAGAAAAGCAATATGTTGATTCAGATGCTTCGAGCTATAGCGAAATATGAAATATTTTCTTTAATTTGCATTGTGATATTCGAGATTTAAATGAACACAACAAAAGCTAAGACGGTTTGTTCACTTGGAATGGATTATTATTGGATGTGTGAAATGTAAAATTGATAGAACACGATATTAACTCTCAATATGAAATTCCAAGAAGAGAGATGACGACCAAAAACTCCATTCGTAAAATATTCGAAATCGTTATGCGAGAGAAACTTCATGAAGGGACTTTTGGGGAGTTAGTGATTAAAAATAGTCATTGGAAATAAATACTGATGCCTACCTCTTTATAGAAAGCTGTTAATATGGGTAGTTTATAACTTGATCTGTGTTGCCATGTGAACGTTTTTGTAAAGAAAAACAATTGTTTCATAATTACATATGTAATTCTAGTTTAATTATGCAAAGATGTAAAGTGGCGGTTTTATTTAATAATATAAGAAGTACCTAAGGAGAAACTTCGTTGTTTTATTGTAGACTTATTTTATCCTTCATCAACCTAGTGCTTGTATTCACTATTTTACAGATGGTCCTGTATAGTTTTCTAAAACTAACAATTTGAAATTTTGTAGAAATAGGTAGCTGGACAAAATACAAAGGTGAGCATGGTGGATGTTGATCTTTTACCTTTACCTTTGTATTTGATACTGTAACGAATTTATTATTATATATTTATTTTAATACCAACGTTTTTTTACATTAGATTTATATTGAGAAACATAATAGTCTATACTGTTAAATATGTATTGCGAAATTCCCGTCTATTCTCCAAAGTTGTAAAAGATTATCGAGAGTAAGAATCAACAATATATGTGTGTACGTAAACGCTTGTGTCAGCGTCAGTATTGTTACGTAAAACTGAAATATCTAGAAACTCTCCTCACGCCTATCAATATAACCAACGCGACGCGCCAAAACAGTATATATTATTAGTTTTCTATAGTCAGTGTACTATAAACTTCGGAAGTTATAACTGTGATTGTTATAACACTTATTAATTGGAAAAGTTTAGATATTTGACCAGAAGCATTTACAAATTATTTAACTTCAGTGGATTCTCATCGGACATTTGTACTTTTACGAAAACATTACCTAACTTCAATGGTGGAAAACTCGGCATGTGTGGCTGCTGAATAACGAAGGACAACGCTAGATAGCTCCCCGTTAAGCGAATTGTACCTACATCAACTCGCTCATAGTGAATCCTCGAGAAGATATCAAGGAAGTTCCAGACTAGAAAGAATACTTTATATTGCTTGTAAGTTTGTGAAACTTTTGTTTATAAATCATTGTTTGTAATAACTATTTGTAATAACTGTTATTGTAAATTGTATTGTTGTCTGTATATTAAAACGTATTTGTGTTAAAAAAGAAGACAGTGTGTATCAATCTTATTGATACTTACTTACTTAACTGCTAAATCTAAAGTACTATTTAACTACTAAATCTAAATTAGAAGTTAACTCAATTTCAGAATATTTGAAATTCTAATACGTAACATAAAAATTGGAGGATCGTGTCCAAGATTTAAATCAGAGACAAGATTCAATCTAAATTAAAATTTAAATCACAATTGAATTTATAGTTATCAGTGCTAACAATATTTTATCATGTCTGATTATCAAGATTTTCTTGAATCACTTTCCCTCGAATAGCTAGAAAGATAAAACAAAAGTGAATTGCTCGAAATTGCCAAAGTTTTAGAACTAAAAGTTAAAAGATCAATAAGGCAAAATTAACTAAAAAAGTGTATTATCAAAATGCTAGTCGATGATGATTTGTTGGCTGAGGAATCATTAGAGAAATACTCTAGTGTACCTACTAGCCAATCGGGGTTTAGTGATAAAGATAAATTAGAGATCCAGCTAAAACTCAAACAACTCGAGACCGAACAAGCTCGTATTGAAGCTGAAAGAGAAAATAAACGTCTCGAGGCCGAAAAAGCTCGCACTGAAGCCGAAAAAGAAATTAGATTGAAAGAAATGGAAATTGGACTCAACTCCGATCGACCAAGGCAAAATAACAACTTTGAACTTAGTTAATCGATATGTTGATAAATATTTCCAACATTTTGAGAAGGTTGCCCAAATGCTATTGATTTGGCCTCTGATATAAAGGCTGATGTAAACAGGGAGGGATTTAGATCTTTTGTGCCTCTTGGTTCTGTGTCTTTGACAAATGACACTGGCAATCCCATACCCATATGTATTCTATGTAATACTGGGGCGACTCAATCATTGTCTTTAGAAGGTATATTGCCTTTAGATTCGAGTTCTGCCACTGGTGAGTTAGTTATTGTTCAGGGTATTGAGGGTGGCTTTGTTAATGTTCCTCTTCATAACATTTATTTAGATCAGACCTAGTTTCGGAACCAGTTGTGGTTGAGGTAAGACCTACTCTGCCAATTAAGGGTGTATCATTATTGTTGGGAAACGATTTGGCTGGAGGAGAAATTATGCCGAACTTAAAATGGTTAGCAAGCCGATCACTGTTTCATCTAAGGACGATGTTGTCGTTGAAGAGAATTCCGATGTTTCCCTCGAGCTCAGGCTAAGAAATTAAACCAAAAACAAATGTTAGACATGGATTCAGATGACGATATTATAGATTTGTCTCGGACATTTTTCGGATCCGACGAGGATCTTGTGGATAATTGTCCTACTGATGATTCCTCTGTGAGGAACAACGATGGACGTAAGGGATCTAATTCACCTGGTGAAGTTCCATTTACTAAAAGTAAACTGATCGCTGAGCAACAAAAGGATCTGAAGATCTCTTCACTATTTAAGTTTTCACTCCCAAAAGATGAACTGGAGAAAGTTACAAATGCTTATTTTTTTCAAAAATGGTGTGCTTATGAGGAAATGGAGACCACCAGATGTGCCAGTTTCAGAGGGCTGGGCTACTGTTTATCAAATCGTTGTTTCCAAAGTATATCGTTCCGAAATGTTGAAATATTGTCCATGAACTCACATGGGAGGTCATTTAGGTGTCAACAAAACATGTGACAAAATTATGAGACATTTCTTTTAGCCAAAAATTAGGCAAGATGTTTCTCAATTTTTTTAAAACTTGTCATACCTGTCAGTTGGTTGGAAAATCTAACCAGAAAATTCCTGTTGATGCTTTGAATCCTATCTCAGCTTTTGAAGAACGAAGTTTTGTCCTGAGGACATGGTCTTAGTATTGTTACCCACTATGGGATATCTAATCAAAAAAAGAAAAAGAAAGAAAGCGAGAAAGAAAGAAAGACAGAAAGAGAAAGAGAGAAAAAAGAAGACAGAAAGAAAGAAAGAAAGAAAAACAAAAAAAAAGGAAGAAAAAGAGGAATTTGATACTTTCTCTTAAACATTGAAAACAGTATTCAGAATAATAACAAAACGAATTTACCAATAAAAGAATATTTATTGGAACTGAGCAACACGAAAGTGTTAATAGTGTTTTTAATCCCGATGTATTTAACATGAAGTTTTCTTCTTTAAAATGAACTAAGATAAAATTGGTAGTTTTCTAAGCAGTGTAATATTTCTCTAATGTTTTGCAATTGATGTAAATTTCACTTAAAGGAATCTGGTTCTTATTTTCTTCGAGTTACTTTTTCCTACTCTGCAGTATCAGGATTCAAATACATTTTCTTACTGAAGACGTAAAACCTCAAAATGAAGATAAACAAAAAAAAACCTGAATAAACTTTTGTCAAACTATTATTCTTTATATTATAATATTATTTTTTTAGGAATAACAGCAAAATATTTGAACTTTATTAGATAACTAAAAAAGGAACCCAATGATAATGGTTTTATAAAAATAATTTTATGTTAATTTGATTTTATTCAATATCAATTGATGAAAATCAATTCTAATTTAACTCCATCTGTAGGAAAACCCCTATAACGAAATTTTGAAAAAAAACAACAATAACACTGATTATAGGAATCGACAATTACGTAGGTTTGAAGTAAAAAAGAATACCTTATTCACGCTCGTCTGAAAAGAAACATTTACAACAATACGAACTCAATGTAGTCCCAACAACAGCCATATTAATTTATCAATAACTAGCTGGAGTATTCCTCCTCTGTACGGAAGTTATGTAATTTCATGATTAATGAAAGGTTGTCTTAGGACATGAAAAGTTATGTAATTGTAAACAAAAATGCAAAAACACCCATAAAAACCGCTAAATACAAAATGTGAAACCGCAATTTTTTCATGTATCTCCGCATTGACCCAAAAAACTTTCATACCAGATTTTGTGAAGATCCATCAACAGGGGGCGACGTAGTGGTAAAAAACAAACAAAAAAAAACGCCCATAAAAACCACAAAACGCAAAATTCAAAACTGAAAATTTGTATATACCTCCCATGGACCTAATTAACCTCCATACCAATTTGGGTGACGATCTATCCACACCTTGTGAAGTAGTTACATGGATATACAACAGACAAAAACAATGCTATTATATTTATATAGACACGTGTATAAATAACAAATAAATCTTAAACAATAGTTAAGTTTTCATTTTGAATTTCAATCAGATAATCATATTTTTAGAAAAACATTTAAGTATTTGCTTTTCAGGCGTACATGGTATACATTTATTTAATCAGCTTGTTTCAAACGATGTAAAAGCGAAAATAATGATTTATTTTAAACTTACACAGAGGAAAATTTCCAAACAGAAGTAAATCATAATGATATTTTATAGACTTTTGAAAATTAAATTTACTCTGCAAATTTTGGTTTAAAACTTAACGTAAGATCGTTCTGTTTACAAAGTCGTTCTGTTACTTTAATCTGCTCCCCCCCCCCCCCAGTGGCACAGCAGTATGTCTGTAGACTTACAACGCTAGAATCCGGGTTACGATACCCGTGGGGGGCAGAGCACAGATAGCCCTTGTGTAGCTTTGTGCATAATTAGAAACAAACAGAAATACTTTAATATAGAAGTTTCTTCTGCTGAGCTGCTACTGGTACAACAGTTGCATAAGAGTTGTATTTGATATTTCCTTGGTACTTATGCATAATGTTAGAATAATAAATAAGAAACACACAACGTTAAAATCAATACATAATTAAATGTGTTGTGTGTTTCTTATTTATTATTTTAAGAGTTATATTTGTTGCAAGAAATATAAATAAAGGAAAAACAAAAAAAAAACGTTTTGATGGTTGGACCTCCCCGAATATTTGTAAAGCTCTGCCAGTGTAAAATAAACGTACATCATATAAAATATATGTATTTAAAGAAGTACTTATAACACGAAATACCTGACTTTAGTTTTTTAAATGTTGTCTAAAAGTATATTAACTGTTATGAATGTTAATAATATTACGAATAAATAATTACATTTAGATTTAAGTAACTTTGCAAATATCTTAAATGCTACAAAACCACGAGCTACAAGTCTATTTGTATTCCAAGAATAAATGTAACCTCCAAGGCTAAAATTAAGCCATGAGAAACCATAATTGTTAAAGACTAAACGTTTATGTGTATTTCAATGTATGCGGAAAGGACAGGACTGCTCGTATACGTACAACAGCTACTAAAACAATTTTCAACATATGTAGGTAGTTTGCTTTCATCAGGAGTAAATATTAATTTTTTACAACTTAAATTGTAAATTAAAAAAGGATTAGTTAAAACATAAAATAATGACTTCGGCTATTGTCACTTGAGATCAATTATAAGTTTGTATTGTTCACATTTAAAATGTATTTCACTCTCTGATTAGCTCATTAGGATTTTCACCTAATTTTGATTTATTTCCTTTGGATGTCCTTCAAATACTGGTCATTATTTAACGAATCAGTCAGCTAGGACTGACGCATTTTGTACACCAGAATGTTATGAATCATCTTTTTTTCCTAGGTTGTCGGCAACAATTTTTTTCTGTTGATCGATGTATAAACTTTTGATTTTCAGTGTTAACAGACCTGTTGGCAGATGTTTTTGAACGCAGGTAAATAAACGATCTCCTTATGATAAATGAGGACCTCGTATCACATCTATTTGGAAGTCAAGATGATCATCAGTCTTATATATTTTCCTACAAACTAACCACGATGTGGCTGCGTCTCTGCATATATATAGAAGTCAAGTAATAGCATGAAACATTATATTATCACATTATCCTTTATATGCAAGTAAATGGAGTGTTTTACAAGTCTTTAGCCTTAGAGGAAGTTCAATAAAATGGTCAGTCACCTTGCAATGTATTTATAAGTAATGATTATGTTATTCAATACATTATTGTATCTTATTTATAAATTTTCAAAGAAAATTATCATTTAGCATTAAACATCGCCTGGTAACCAAATTCTATATCCATTGTAATTACATCTACAATAACTGCAATAGTAAGGTAAGTTTTAGTTACTGCAAAACCAAAATCTCAGTGCCTCAAGTGGACAAATATTTCTCGTAATGTCAGTATATTAATATTATCTTATCACTTTTGCAACCATCATTGTCTTCATGCTAAGGTCTTCCTAACTAGCTATTGTCTTTTGTTGTGGTATTTCTATCAGGATGGTACACTCACAATGAACAAGCATTTATTTAGTTAATAATCGAGTGATCGAGGAATCTCAGAAATCATAATATTTTAGTTAATAGTTAAACTAGTAATGATACACAACATAAGGTTCCCACACTGAAGCTTCATTTTATTGAATGACAATGTAAGGAGCTAAAACAGGTCTTAGATTAAGCAGTTGACGACAGATACAAATTCAGCAGCGCAGCTTTAACTTATAATGAAAGATCACAAAAATCACAGATAGTGTTTCTCAAGTAGACAATATTACATTGCTTTACAATGGAAGAAGAAGAAGTGATTCTACAAAATGACAAGAACTGAGAACTGGCGTGCTTATTGGTTAAGGGATTTTAGAAAAATCAGAAAAATACTACGTACTTCCAGGTACTGAAAGAGCGCGAGAAAGAACAGCCAATCATATACAAATAACTGTGATCATCACGTTATTCTCTATAATAAACGTTTTAAATTATATGAGTAGAGGCTTCTAGGAGAATTTCTAACCCACATGCTAACCCAGTTGTTAACATTAAATACAACCAATATCGATTATGCTGCTCTTTCTCCTAACAGCTGTGTTTGTTTGTTTCCGTTGCATAAGAAAGAGTAAAGAATAGAGAATTTAGATAAATTCTTACATATTTAAAAAGTATATGTATCTTAGGTTATGTAAAGTAAATGCATTCTAGGCTATAGAAAGAGGTAAATTCATTTTATGAAATATCACATGTTAAAGAATCACTAAACTTGATCTGAACGTTTGAAAAACGTGAAATACAGGCGAAGATTATACATAGTCACTAGATTTGACAATTTATAAGCATATTTTGAAGTAATACTAAAATAAACGTTATTAAAACAGAGAACTCATTGCAGAAACAGGAAACGCCCTCTATATTTCTATCAGCATTATTATTACAAAAAGATAGTAATATTAAATAAAATGTGAGGCTTCATTGGTTTGTTTGACTGACTTCAAGTTTTATTTTAGTTAAAGGACGTGAAAGAAACGTTCTAATTCTTGATTTATGAATACCAGGATATATTAATAGACAACAAAGCCTTAGAAAGCAATATAACAGTGTTTTAGATTCACCGAGGAATACTTTTATGTGGGAATCGAAAATTACCTAAAAACAAAACAACAAAATCAAGAAACATTACAATGTACATGAAAACATTATTTATCAAAAGCGAGATACAATGTAATTATTGAAAGGTTATTGTGTGAAATTTATGATACATCTAAACGTCTATTACAAACAAATAAAATGTGATGCATGTGTTAAAATGTAATATTTTGCACAGTGAGATACAGTAAACTGTATTAGTCTACTAGCGAACTTGGGGTATTCATCTCAGAAAAATTATAACACTCTTGAAAACTTTGCCACTTTTTTTGCTGTGCATACACACAACGCACGGACACACAGTTGAATTGAATACAAGCAATGCCAGAATTTTTATGTATTGTAACATATCCAAGCACAAGTGTTACGAGGCGATCTGTAAATCCAAGGAGTTTTTCTTTAACATTTTATCTGCTTTATTTAGCAGCAGCCTCCACTGGCTCAGCGGTAAGTCTTAAAGCTTATAACTAAAACGTAGGTTTCGATACCAGTGATAGCATATTTCTAAAACTTTATTACGTGTAGTTTTAAAGTATATTATGCTTCATCCAAAGTAGTACTAATGAGCACCTATTAGTAACCAGTCTGGCGTTTGTTACAAATTTTGTTTTCATCCCATTCGAGAAATTACATAGCAACATAAACCTTCTGCTTATTTAACTGAAACTGTCATCTGCAAGAACATCTGTGAGGGGAATACAATGACAAGTTACATTTTATAACACTAGTCACTGTCTTGTTCATTTTTTGAACACAGTTAGTGTTGTTATACTAGCATTTGTTGAGTAAATTGTCTTTTTTTCTGTATATTGTGGGATACCTGAATCTTTCTCTCTTTGTCTTCTTGATATGGAGAAAAAATAATATTGTTTGAAAATTTCAGTAATATATGATTTTTTACTCAACGTTTGATATTTGACTTTTATTTCATTTAAAGTAGTAAAAACAATATTTAAAAAAGGAAAAACACAAACATAATCAATTAGCAAAAAAACTTCTTACAGTTTCATAAAACGTTACACGTTCATATTAAACAGCTATACACTCTAAACACAGAATACATTTTTTTAAAATTTATAAACGTTTAATTGGTCGAACTCATTCCTTTTCAGATGATAAACCTAGAGAGTAACACCCGTATAATGATCAATATGCATCTCATTAGCAAATAAAACACGATGTTACAATTATCCAATTAATGGCTAAATCAAATGCCAGATATAAAAAAAATGTAAATATCACAGATTAACTGCTACTAAGAAGTTTTTTTTTACGTACAGATTGAAATTTTCATACATTCAGCTAAAGGAAGTTGCTGGTGCTCTCTCTTCATTATGAAAGATATTTCGAGATAGTGAATACAGTGAAGTATAAAGAAGAATGAAGCGATGTATGTATCTCAACTAACTACACTAAAATATAAACTATGCTGAAAAATTAATCTTGTTAGCTCAATATTATGTACCTCAATCCAACTTTATCAACGTAATATAATATCAATTTTATTTTAACCTGTATCTTTGGCGTACGAGTATATCTGTGAAAAATTCTAAAGCTATTTTTTTGGGGTGGGGGTCCGCACTCAACTTTACAAAAAGCTACCTGCGCATGGCCGTTCTCAATTTTGATCTGATAGACTAGAGGAAAGGAAGCTAGCCAACAATACCCTCTACCAACTCTTCGGCTACTATTGTTTGAACAAATAACGGGATTTGTCCGGTAACTTTTAAAACGCACTAACAAACCCAAAGACCGAAACGAATTTCTGTGGCAACGAGACATGAATAATGAATGCTAGGATTCACAGCCCAAGATCGCTAACTACTGCACTACTTTCCACCCACGGCTACGTATCTGTGAATAAACTTAACGTCGGACTAAAACGTTCCTTTTTTTTTCGTACATTATATTGTTACATAATATTGAAGGTTTGTTCTTTTGATGGTGTTACGTATAACACTTTTCAAGTATCATTCACGCTATTGCGGTACTTACTTACAGGATTAAAGTAAAAATAGTAATTGAAAAGTTTGGATGATCTTAAATACTATTCACATTTATTGGAATATATATTTCTACTTACAGAAAGGAAATTTAAATAGTTCCGGGATGTGTTACCATAGTTAAGATTCCAAATTCACTTGCAACTTTTTTTCTTATGTTTTAGATTATATCTAGTTTAATCAGAAAATATGTTCCTCTCTTGTGAAAGACAAATTAAGTTCTACCAGTTTTGTGTTTCAGAATGAAAGGATTTGTAACATAATTTAACAAATTTAATAAAGCAGGAAATTCATACATAGTTATGGTGTTTACCTACCCGAAAATTACTTAATTACACACTATTGAAATATTAAGATAAATTAGCTATTCAAAAATGGGCTTGCCTTAAGAAATTCAGTACTTTCAAAAATAATATGTATCAATGGTTTATCCATGAATACCCAAAAAACATAAATATTTGTTTTTTAATTCTGGAATATTACAGGTTAAGTATTATTCAGGTGATATAGATTAATAGCAAAAAAACTGATAGCTTGTGAACGATATCTATTATCATGAAATCCAATAATAGATTCCGAGATTTAGTACAATGTACTTTATCTTAATTATACCAAGACATCGACGTGTTGATTTAAAGGACTCTTTCTATTGTTGAAGTTATTAAGTTTTGAAAATGAACAACTCTAATGCTAATTGTAATTTTCGAAGAACTTGAATCAAGGTTAATTGTATACCTGAACAAGAAATAAACAATAATGAATTTTGATTGATTTTATTTATAATGAATAAACTAAAATACTGAGACTTTTCAGTTTTCATTTCGTTCTTATAACACAGACTCTCACGTATTAAGATTTTGTAAGTGTAAAGGAAGATTTACGAGTTCAGTAACATAAAAAAAGACACAAAAGGCCTGAGCGATGGTGCTCTCTTCTTCATCACCGTATAGATGGAGCTATCTTTCGTTAGCGCTTGTGCTTTTTTGGATATTTTTTGAATTACTGTAATTGCTTTTTATCGATTCAAGTTGGTATCTTGCTCAAGACCTTAATCGAGTCTGACCTTATTGCGATCGTGAAATCGTACTTACGTCATATATTCTATTTCATGGTATGTATGGTAAAGAAACAAACATTATACAGAAAACCACACACGCACACACACAAACTCTTAACTTCAGTAAAAAAAACCTATTTTACTAAGTCCAATATACTGGACTTAGTACAGAAAATAGCTGTTATGTTCGGCGCATCCTAAATAAGAAGTTACACAAACTTCTTATGTTGAATTTAAATATAAAGGTGTTAGAAAAATTGATGTCTAATGAAGTTTATAATAATTCATGATAAGGATCTGTATTTTTATCCTAATGATTTTAATTTTGCTGTATGCCCTTTTGTGTTTTTTTAATTGCAATATCCTAAACAGGTATTCAAAACCACGTGTGTCATTTGTAGGAGATAAAGTTGTTGGTTCTAAGAAAAGTTCTCTTCTAGACATTGGTCTTTTGCCGATGCTGTGAAGGTTAATGTCATCTTTCTCAGTGTGGCCGCAGACTTTGATAAAGGAACTGAAATTGACCCAAAACGGCCAATAAGGTTCTCTTTCTGAGGTTAATGTCGGTGTACAATAGTCACAAAATTAAAAACGCCTCAATTTGATGTTGGTTGAAAGTCCATGGGAGAAAGGTCCATGCTGCCCTCAGAGGCCCCAGTGTACAAGGCTAAGTTACCCAAACGTTTCAGAGTATGACCAAGAAGGTATGGATTACTTTTTTGAACATTTCAGAGAAGTCACTGTCGGGAATAATTAAATTCTGGAATAGGAAGTGTAATTCCTGAATCTGGATTTGTATGGTTCAGTGCTTGATTCCGTCATGTGTTTCGATGAGGAGGAATAACATCAAAGCCCCAATGATTGGGAGAGATGCCATTAACGATTTTTTGGGTGAGTTACTAATAGTTAAGGCAGTCAGTAATAGCAAGAAGTGTTATTCATTTCTTTTTTAGCTATCGAGGGGTGATTCATTATGAAATGTATGAAATACATTGTATGATTGTCACTTGATTATTGAAAAGTTAGGATGTTATTTCTAATTGCAAGACTAATGGGACTTATAGGGCATTGAGACCCTTTCTTTCTGTAATATTGGACATAGTTTTATAGAAAGATATACATAGGATATTTGATGATAGCTGCTCGATTTTCAAAGAGTTAGGATAGCTGGTCTTAGTGGACACAATGTCTAGCATATCCTCAGTTTGCATAACTGAGAATGGTTGCTAGGATTTCGAAAACTCAGCTGATAGGGCACTGTGACCATAGCTTACAGAAATGTTAAGGCATTGTTTGAGTAATAATGTCATTCGGCTTTTTGCAAATTACGTTATTTAGCTGAGTTGTGGAAGTTCTACCAGCAGGTCATGTGATACTCACTAGAATCTACTCAGTACACTTAAATGTGTTAGACTCCTTTGTATGCAGTGAGGGAGTTGTGTTGTTTCTCCGTATGAATTGGATTGTTACAAGTATGTGTTGTATAGTGTTAGTTTCATTACATTTACCTGCATTTATTCTTCTGTGACACCAACTGAAGCAAGTAGATTGACTTGCAAACAACAATAACATATTTTTCTAGTTTAGCTATTGGTGTTGGTGGCCTTCTAAAACATTAAATGTATTTTACTGTGGAATATTGTATTTAGCCTGGATTTATCTGAGTGTGTATTGATATATTTTGTAGTGAAAACATGAATATTTATCCTAACTGAAAGAAGTTTAGCTAAAAAGCCTTAGTTAATCTGACTTCTGCTGGTGAGTACTTATTTCATGATACAGACAAAACCTGTTGAGTTTAAGAACTGTAGATGGCAGCATGCTATGGTGCTACAGCTATCAGGACTTACTAGTGCAGCTAGCCCATGTAGCTTAGCATGGTAACGGTGCACCAGCAGTAGGTAGTCTGTTTACAACTATCAGTTTATGTGATGAGGTGTAATGTTAAGATACAGTATATGTGAACATATATGTTTAAGTAAATATGTATATGCTTGGACGTAAACATATTTACGAGTGTTGTACAGTACGAATGAATGATTTACACTAAGAAAACAACTATCAAGCAGCATGTGAATGCAAATAAAGGATTTAATTTCAAAGTTAATATTTTAAGATATGAAGTCAACTGTGTTACTGGGCTGTAAAGTATTATTTGTTGAGACTGTGCACCTGATATTTTTTGTAATACTGGTGAGAGTTTCAGTTTCCATATTGAAATTTTCGGCAGGTAGTGGTTTTTTATAGAAGAGATAAGAATATGGGCTAAACTTATGATAAGCTTGGAAGAAACTACAATTTGTCCTGGTGCTTTCGTTAGCAGCAGTGAATAATATTTCGAGCGGATTAAGATGAAATATTGGTGAGTGGATGAAATTATCTGTAAAAGGTAAAATCCACAAAAAAGTAGCTCGTATCATGTCCAGTGCAAACTTTAGGCACCTGGTGTATTATTTGGTTATGATTGATTATTTTAGATTATGCAGATTGAATTATTCTCAAAATTACACATTCTTAATGAATATTTTCTTAACGTTGTTTTAGTACAAGTTGTAGCTGAAATGTAAAAAGTAACACCCAATATTATATTTTTGTAGTATCCTTTACCTGTGTTGAGCTTGTTCCTAAAAGAAGTCTGGTATGAAATGAGATGTTGGTGTTGACGAATTTCCTTTGTCAGAAGATAAAGTATAGTGTTTGTATAAGAATTGGCCTGTTTTGGTTATTTGTACAGGAATCAGTGTTTGTAGTTTCACCCCACCCCATTTCTTTCCTACTCGAATTGGGCTCTGTTTGTAACACCCAGACAGTAGTGAAAGGAATATGGCTGATTTTCAGGGTAACTTCATTAGCTGTTGTTATGCAATGATAACTGTGAGCAGCACAGCTAAATGTTGGACAAGTATATGATTAATGAAACCTGGTGGACTGTGGCAGCACCATTTGACAAATATAATGATCGTTCCTAGGCTACTTTAATATTCAAACCTACATTTTCAACTGAAATTTTGACCAATCAGAATTCATGTGACCACATATACTTTATTTTTTGACTTTTTATGATTGAATTCTTGTTTTTTTATTATATCTTCTTTGTTTGGATTTAACAGAGTTTTGAATATACATTCTGTTGCTTGATTACTCATATAGTGGTATGGAAAGTTATATTTTGTCCTAGGGGTATAATGATAAAACCAGGATGAACCGTGGGTAAAGAGAAAACAATGAAAAGGAATCTCACGAATTTTATATGCTTTTATTTAAGAATTTATTTTTTGAAGCATATTTTGCA
>NW_013665740.1:28807-31231 GCF_000517525.1 Limulus polyphemus
TTTTGATTATTTGAAAAGAGTTTGCTTTATGCTGTATCTTTTCCCTTGATACCAAGTTGCTTATTTTTTATGTATTATAATACTGAAGGAGTTATTTAATTTATTCTTTGTGTTTCATATTGAGAGGTTTAACTTATTTTATTATTTCGTTTTGAATTGTTGGTTTCATGTAAAGAATATCATATATCGTTTTGCTGCATTGTATTTAGTTTGATGTTAAGTTGCAGTTTTGGGTTTTAATTTATGGTCTGCTATATGAAGGTTATGTTCTATGTTTATGAGTGTTGTTATGCAAATATTTCACAGGAGCAATAGTAAGTTATATCGATAATTTGACTGATACACAAGATTTGTTAATTGTTTTTTAAGTTTTAATGTCTGGGAATGCCTGAAAGTAAATGGAGAGAATAAAGTTCTAATATTCAGGCCTAATACGCGTTTCTTACCCCAATATTAAAAATAAAAGTTTGGTGCATATTGTGTATATAGTCTTAATAAAGAAAGTCCATAAACGGAGCCAATAAGTTCCTTTTACTGTAGTTATGTACTGAACTATATAATTACAGTAGGTTGTTACATGTATTTCCTAATGGGAAAGGTTCCTGTAAGGTAAACATTGCTGTATAGAAATAGACAAGGATCTTTTCCACTGGCAAGTCAGATGATACTCCAATGCCACCACATCCCTTATTTTTTAGTGACACTGACTGTACGTCACATGGGTAGCGCCAGTGGCCCGAAAAGAATGATATTGTTGTTTTTCTTATATAATGATATGTTTTTTGGTCTGAAAAATGATTCTGTCGGATGATATGAGAGATTTTAACACACTGAAAGCTCTCCAGTAAATAATTCACATAATACACCTATTTCGTGTTTAATTTTTTTTGTTTGAAATAAAAAAAAGTCTCTCTTTTTTTTTGGTTCAAATTCAGTCAAAGTTGAGATAACTCAAATTTTGCTCAATGAAACATTGTCTGGCGATCCTCATGTTACTCTGTAGTTCCTACCAACTACTCTATGGGAAAGAAGTGAGCCGGACAATACCACAGATCCTCACTACGTTGTTACAGTACATGCTATCTTGTCCGTTCTTGGATTTTTATAGCATTTCCATATTTCCGAAGCAAAGAAAATAGTGTAAAACGTCAGGTCCGTGCTCATTAAGTTACAATCGAGGAAAGAAATGATATTAAAAGTATTGTATTTATTAGAAATAGGTTATTTAGCAGAATGGTAAATGGTTTTTTATCATTTCTTTTTGTAAGCAAGTGTGCTCTCTTTGCTATTAATCACTTAATATAAAGATATATATTAGGTTGATCTACAAACTTCAGCAACTATTTCACTAAGTCTTGACTTTGTTCTCAAAACACGTGTAACTCCTTTGTAAATATATATTATGTATAAAATTACAAGCCCAATACGTGCTTAAAAATTATGTTCGAATAGCCGACAACTTGACAAAAATACATTCATGTGTTAAGCTTTACGCTTCTTTAAATAAGTTCCTAGCATATCATTACACTCAAAGTAGTCTATGTAAAAAAAAACATTAGAAGAGGTATGTAACGTGCTGTTAAACTGAGGTGCTTTGAAAGAATAAGTTAGTCAATAACCTTTGAAATATTTTCTTACGTTTTTCATGTCTTTCATAAACATCACTATTCATACATACATTCACTGACTTTATGTTTCTGTAACAGTTGATGCTGTTATCCAACTATTTCTATATCATTTTAATCAATATTATCATCTCTGATTTTTATGGCGGAGAAGCAAAATACAGATTTTTTGTTTGTTTGTGATTAAGCACAAAGCTACACAATAGGCTGCTGCGCCGTGTCTATTACGGGTATCGGAATCCGATTTTTAGTGTCATAAGCCCTCAGACTTTCCACTGAGCCACTGTAGGATGTGTGTTTAAAATAAAAAGTTTGTTGATACCGTGATACTTTTACAGTAAGTAAAGCCAGTGATTTAGAGTTTCTGTTTCACGTCAGTCGTCATCAAATGTTCTTAATTTCTGAATAGATGCCTTATACATCAAAATGTTTTTCAATCTGTACTACCACTGAAGTATGGCCTATAAATACCATCAGTATGAACTTTATGCCGTAATATAAATGATTATCACATTTGTAGTATTCTAGACGTTTGTTTTGTGCCAAGACTAACGAAACTGTAAGACATTTACTTGACTACTTCTCTTCTCGGATAACTATCAATTCCACTGAATATGTTTTGAAAACATCTATTTCTTAGACAAAGAAAGGAATGACGTTAAACAAATATATATTCAGAATTTTAAGTTTGGACAAATAATGGCGGCAAATAGTAAAATAAAGTCTACCATTTTGTACTAAAATGTTGTTCACTGGGCATAATTTATCTACGAAACATGTGACATGTTTGTTGTCACTT
>NW_013665740.1:31971-36354 GCF_000517525.1 Limulus polyphemus
TGGGTCAATGTTCGCACATAATGTCAACACAGCCCATAGCTAACTCTTGGGATACTCTAATCGAATAGTGGGATTGACCGTCACATTAGAATGCCTCCACAACTGATAGGGCGAGCATGTTCTGTGATGAGGTTCGAACCCGCGACTTGCAGATTGTGACTCGAACGCCCTCACCATTAGGCCATTTCAGGCCTATGTATATGCTATACGTTGTTGCGTACTGGATGTAGGTTGTTGTTTTGTGTGTGGTTGGTAAAACATGGCGAGAGTGAGTCGACTCCTAAAGAGTTCCCTTCTCACACTTTATTAGCCCACATACACATATATGAATATACACACACTTTATTAGCCCACATACACATATATGAATATATACACACTTTATTAGCCCACATACACATATATCAATATAAAAACATTTTTGTTTATCCACATACCCTAACACATTTGTAGACATGTCCGTTAACTTGCTTGATGGAATTGAGTGATCATATGATTAGGTGCCAAATGGCTGTTTGAACGCAATGAACACACAGATAATATCATACAACGTTTAATGTGTTTTGCAAAAGGTAGGTGAAAGGATACTTCAGACTTTAAAAGGGACATTATAGTAGGTTCTTGCGCATGTCTTCAGTCGTGCTTAAAGTAAAAAAGAAAATAATGACAGAAAACATGTTAAGAGTATTGTGATTAACGATGCATCATTAGTAACGATAGAGTAACAACACGAAAATAAAATGCATGAGGATCTTGAGTCTGCTTGTATTGCTCTGACAGTGTCACTCATCAGAGGTTATAACATATCTTTTGTTAGGTTCGATCAGATCCTTCTATTCCTTTAGGAGCTGAAAGGTATCCAAATGAACGTCAAACCATGGCGATTACTTCGATGTATCCGACAATGATGCATTTCTACTTCCACGAACAGTTTTCTATCTAGTATACTTCATGTTGTTTCAAAGAGCATGACCATGACTTCAGTCATCTTTCTAATCCCATACAATAACCAAATCTTACTCGAAATGATTGTAAACGTTACATTTACCATTGCAAATTTCTGCTGACATTCGAGAACCAATGCAGGTAATAATTCTCAGCGAATTGCGTATACATAATGTTATACCTTCTGGCTTTTTAAGTTGATCAAATCCGATGTTAGGTGGGATAGCTTAATAAGGTCCTATTAACATATAACATTAAGATTCAAGTAAAATAGATGGGAATATGTACCACTGTAATACTGTTTCGCAATGCAATACAGATTTCCAGGTTAATGTGAATGACTTCTCTTGTACTCTGCCGGATCGTTTGGAGCTTTTGCTACCTACTAAAATAATCTCATTCCTGAATGTCTTATTGAATGTCCAAATTCTAAACAAAAACATTCTGAACGTTACGTAATCCATGTTTCGGTCAGATTGATTGTACATCATATTTTTTTTTGTCGTAACTGCCCACTTTTAGTTTCTTTTTTCGTTCTAAACCTGTATAGATATAAAATATTCTGACTTAAAGCTGTAGAGATCACAAAAGTTACAGACAGACCCATAGACAGAGAAGCAGAAAGATTGACAAACGTCTCATCTTACATTAGGTTTCCTTTCAGGACATTTTACGTTACTGCACTGATTTGTTTGTGTATTCATGAACTACGCTTCATGAATAGAAACATGTAATCTCGAAGTAAACGGTTCGGCTACATGCCTGTTTCCTAAGTCTGAGGAAACTTTAGTGTGATACTCCACAGCAAACCCCTTTTTAACGAAACTCTCATTACCGATTCATGAATGCAGTCAATTTAAACTATCACTGTCAGCTGAGTAACTTATGTGTCTGTTTGAATATCATAAGAAAGAAGAAAAGTAGAGCAAGCTTTTCAGACTTTATATTCTTCCCTCGCAGTTATAATATGCACACTCACAACTAATAGTTTAGTCATGATTTTGTGGTTATCTTTGTTTATTGTATTTTTAGAAGCATAAAAAAATCTTTTTGTCGATTCAGTGTGACATTACTGAGATACGTTTGGTCTAAATAAACGTACGAATATCTGCGCGTATTTGTAAGAAGCCCATTTTAACGAAATCTTAAACTAATTATTTACAAGATCTCAACATGCTGAAATGGATGAAAAACGAGTGTGAAAATGATAAGTTACATTTTGTAATAGAGTTGAAAGTTACCCTTGTAAAAAACGGCTTAGAAGTAGTCTTTAACGTTAAAAAATATTCGCAATATACAAACATGAGCGAAACGGCCACGTCAGACTCATAAGGCCTTGCTATCCCTTATTTGGAACTGCTGTTCAGTGGAAGGGCAACCACTCTGTAGACAATATACTTCGCTGTTGACAATATTCTCCGCTCTAATCCCAATAATATTCCACGAGATTCAACTAGTTTAGGAGATAGATTTAGCCTCACGTGCATATACCAAACTAACAAAGTAAACAAACTTTTAAAAATGTGCTATTAATTCTAACATTATTTAAAAGCATTTTAAGCGTTATAGCTAATAAAATCAAACTAACTTTATATGGAAACGGAGTACGTCGTTCTTTACTTCTAAGATACACACACAGCTTACCAATACATGAAACCTTAATATACTTGTAAATGTTCATTTATAAGGTAAAAAAGTATAAACAAAATGAAAAATAAACAAGTCATTTATACGAATAATTATGCTAATGATCTGTAACTAATTCTCTATTTTATAGTTCACACTTTTACACATGTTGTTACTCCACCATCCACCGTTCATTTCTGGCTACTTTTATCTGTTATACATATATATAAAGACGGCATGTGTGTTTGTTTGCATCCTTACACTTCCGAGCCTATTACGCCAATCTCAACCAAAATTTGTATGTAAACACTACGAACTATGGGGAATGTCCTAAGAGAGTCAAAATTGAACTTAACCCTTTTTCTATTTTGTAAAGCCTGTTGGTTAATTACTCCCAGTCTATTGAATCAGTCTCAAACAATCTTGACGATTTAGACAATGTTGAGTATTCTAAAGGGATTCAAGTTCATAGTATGAAAGTTGTTGGATTATTTCTCAAACAACCATGCTTTTCTCATGGTCAATGAGATGTAGGGTGTTCAAGGGTGGGATCATCTCAAAATCTTTATTTATTGGTAGATGGAAAGCAAACTGCAAATGTTGTTTATGAAGAAGTTTTGTTATAATTTTAAACTTTTGAGATAAAGTTTATTTTCAAGTTATTACATTAGAATATATGATTGCTGTTAAACCTACATTGTTCTAATTAAGTTTAAACATTGCCTTTCAGTTGACGGGTATTTCAGCTTTATGTTATAATCCTTAAGATTAGTTTCATGGTCGTAGTATCGAACATTATTCTCTTTCCGTTTATTTTTGATACTTTTCTTTTTTGGTTTCGCATGAGAAAAAAACAACAACAACAACACCAATCAACCAAACGTATTATGTCTATATATGATTCGATAATAAAAACAAAATTCTATTGTGGGTTCTATGTATAAAGGATACTATGAATATACCACGTGATACTGTTGTCAACCTGTTTGTTCATTGGCTATCAAGCTACACAATGAGTTTTTTGTGTTGTACCTACCGCGAGTATCGAAACCTGGGTTTTAGTGTTATAAGTCCCTCAGATTTATTGCTGAGTCATCGAGTGGCTGTTGTCAGTCTATACTAACGTAGACTAAATAACTAAAAAAATTCTTCAAAGTTTCTAATATCCATCGCAGTTATCATGTGGTGAGAAAAAAGTGATAACTGTGTAAGAGGATTCTCTACATGGATCTGCTTTCTTGAGTAAAAGTCGTTCATGATAAAGGTGCAAGTACGATTTGTGCCACTTCAATCAGGCTCAAAGCTTATGATTGTTGAACACTGACGAATTTCTTTTGTTTTTTTTTTACTTTACTTTTTTACAGACGTGCAAACTTGTAAACTTGTTAGGGGAATCCTAATAAAAGACGTTTTTCCTTTGTACGTTTCAGAGGAAGAAACATTTTAGAACAATTTATTTAGACAGTAAGGGTTCCGTTTGTTAGATTTCTGACACAAGCTTAGCTTTTTTAACAATTTGTTGAATTTTCAGATTTGATGTATGGAAATAGGAGCTCTTATAAAACTTCTACAAATATCTTACAGCTATCCCCCCCCCCCCCGTGGCAAAACACAAAAATCCAGGCTTCGATTTTCTTTCTGCGGTAGTAGACAGAATGCAGGTAGATACTTATACTGTGAAAACCAAATTCGTAAAAAAAAATAGTTTTGTGTATAAGTTATTCAAATGTATACTTTTCTTAAGTAATGTTTTTATTCTGTAAAGAAACTGTTGTTTATTTGCCAATATCCAGACATAAAGATAGTTGTATG
>NW_013665740.1:37031-44001 GCF_000517525.1 Limulus polyphemus
CTGTGAAAACCAAATTCGTAAAAAAATAGTTTTGTGTATAAGTTATTCAAATATATACTTTTCTTAAGACTGTTCTTAAGTAATGTTTTTATTCTGTAAAGAAACTGTTGTTTATTTGCCAATATCCAGACATAAAGATATTTGTATGTTTTTGAATCTCTGGCGCTATTAATTGAAGTTAGATTATTTTCAAATTAATCACCAATAGAGTCAGGATTATGATGATTTGAATAGATTATTAACGTTCAAAAATATGCATCTCAATTCAAAATAAATGACATCAATTATTACAACAAAAGGTTTGTTTGAAGTTAAGTACAAAGCTACACAATGGGCTATTATTGATCTGCCAACCACGGGTATCGAAACTCGGTTTCTAGCATTGTAAGTCCGCAGACATACCGCTGTGCCACTGGGGGTGGGGGCACAACAAAAGGTATATACAGTATTTGTTAAAGAAGATAAGTCATAAAGGTGATATGTCGTCCTTAGGCTTACAAAGGTCTTCGCTTTCTAGTAGGAATGGAGGAGTTCGACTGACTTATATACAATTTAGGAAAGTTCGATTATTTGTAGTCAAATATTTTCACGCCTAACAAAGTATAGACAAAAATGCATTACTTTATTAAAGTTACTAAGAAGCAATCTCAATAACATTAAAATGATTGTTTTTAAGGCCTGCCTCCATCCTTGTGTTGTGAGATGTTTCTTCTTCAAGGCCTGTCTCCATCCTTGTGTTGTGAGATGGTTCTTCTTCAAGGTCTGTCTCCATCCTTGTGTTGTGAGATGGTTCTTCTTTACGGTTTGTCTCCATTCCTGTGTTGTGAGATGGTTCTTCTTCAACGCCTGTCTCCATCCTTGTGTTGTAAGATGGTTCTTCTTCAAGGTCTGTCTCCATCCTTGTGCTGTGAGATGGTTCTTCTTTACGGTCTGTCTCCATTCCTGTGTTGTGAGATGGTTCTTCTTCCTTTCACTTTCTTGCTACAATTCACTGCTATGGATGGCTATTCCCTGTTTTTTGCAGTTTAGCGATTTTTGTGCGTTTCAAATAGTTTAGATATTCAGTTATCTACTTTTGAAATGCCCAAAAACGCCTAACTAAAGAAATTACTAACATCTTATATATGTATATATATAACATCCGATTAAAAAGTTTGATTTTATTTTTACTAATAAGTTTTACGTTTCAATGTGATCTCTTAGGGTTTGAAAAAGGTTGTTGGTATAAGAATATTATATCCTTATTTTTGTATACATTAAGTTTAGTTTTGTTTCAAACAAGTTAATGTTTCAGCAGTGCTCTTACAAGTTATTATGAAGAACTTATTACTAAGAAGAAATACCGAAAGTTCAAACTATCATATCTTTGTATTATAAAGATAATTCCTGTATCAGCTGATTTTATAGTTTGGAGTAAATTTATCTTAAGCAGATGTATGCGAAAAAAAAATAGTGATAACAGATTTGTTGTTAGTATTCTCTTAAAAAACTCAGAAACTCGTTAAATCTTTTAGAAGATATCAATCTATACATCAGAGCACAAGAAAGTTATACTCTCTTGATGGATATGCCTATTTTATACGTTAGATATGCATGAGTTATCCTAACCTGAAATATTAAGCTTGCCGCCGACGTTTACATTGTATAATCCTCCAAGCCATTCTCTATAAAGTAAATCAATTTTCCATTACAGTTTTGCTAACTACCAACTCCTTGGTTATAGAACAGACGAGTGTTACAGAGTGACACTCATGACTAAGGCTATTATTCTCAAAGACGGAAGAGTGGTTTGGAATCTCCTAGCCTCCTACAAGAGCACTGGCTTTATTGACGTTCAGCATTTCCCTTTTGATCAGCAACTTTGCGTGACGAAGCTCGGATTCTGGCCATATGATGGTTATCAAGTAAGTGGATTAAACAACATACTACTTACTGCTTCACTGACTTCAATACATTGCTTAAAAGGCTACTGTATATTTACACGAACGTATTAGTTAACGTTGAAATAAGTAACGTTTCATCATTTAATCAATAAATCACATCTTACTTAAAGTTTATATTGATATTTGATAAACTATACTGTTTTGGGAAAATATATTTTATGTACACCAGAGTGGTTTTGTTTTACACCATTTTAATCTAATATTTTTAATGTTACGATTGCTGTTGGCTTTGAGCCTAGGAGTGTTATTTTGACAGATTATCTTACAAGTATGTCTCATTTAAGAGGTCTTTATGAAATGAGTCGGTAAAACAGGAATAATAATTTACCCAAATGGCTGAAAATGCACAAAATGAGTTTGAAAACTTATTTGAGCATAAAACCACCCATCTCTTGAAGTTTAACAAAATTATTCAAAATAGTTTTGTTGAACATAATATTGTTATTTGAGACAAAATATATTATGATATATGTGTGTTTCTAGCGTTATGTATACGTAGTGAAATGTTACGCAGAATGTTTGTATGTGAAAGGGTTTGGTTTTAATTTCGCACAAAGCTACACGAGGGCTATCTGCGCTAGCTGTCCCTAATTTAGCAGAGAATGACTAGAGGGAAGGTAGCTAGCTATCACCACGAAGAGTGGGATTGATCGTTACTTTATAACGTCCCTATGGCGCCCTAACCACCTGACCATGCCGGACCACGTGTGAAAGGGACTACCGATTGTGTTTGACCCAAGAAAACACATTAAAGACATAATAAAACCGTCGGAATATCAAGAAGTGCTTGAACAAATTCAAAATAATATGGAAAAGAAATTAATTGTTCATTACTCTGATGGTACATACGATAAAGACAAAACCTATTAAAGCAGCAATATGAGCATGAGAAGGGATTAAGTCATATTATCTTTTATCCTCACGATCCTTTACCAGATTAAAGCCAGCACTCCTCTTAAAAGCTATGAGACTTGGTTAAATAACAAGAAACGGGACACTTATTAAATATTCTATAAGGACTTGTAAAGTTTTTCTGATGCTATCTCGAACAATCTATTTGGTTGACATAAAGTGATTTATTTTTCCACATCTTCACTAATTTCTTATATTTTGAGCCACAAAATTAATTCACTCATCGTGAACCCTCAATAAGATATCAAGGAAGTTCCAGACCAGATAGAGAACTAAATATTGTTTGTAACTCTATAAAACTTTTGTACCTAAATCATTATTTGTAATAACTATTTGTAAAATATGTTATTGTAAATTGTATTGTTGTGTGTATATCAAACGTATTTGTGCTTAAAAAAAACAACAACTGTGTATCAATTTTGTTGGCAAGTATCATAAATTGGATACATATCGACTTTTATTAAATTTCTAAATCTAAATTATTATTTTGTTTGTTTGTTTGCAGTTATGCATAAAACTACACATTGAGCTATCTGTGCTCTGCCCACCACGGGTATCGAAACCTGGTTTTTAGTGTTGTAAGTCCGCAGACATATTATCATTTAACTGAGTTTCAGGCTATTCGAAATTATAATATGTTACATAATGTAATACATTTTATCTTCTTTGTGCATTAGAAGCCATAAGATACTATTTGACTAAACAGTTGTCTTTAGCTGTTTCATTCATTTCTCATTCGTATTTTAAGGCTATATTCTTATGTATTACAATAAATTCAGTTAAAATATCTAGCTGTGTCTCAGATATTTGAACGTTTAAATTACATTAAATTCTTTAAAAAAACATTATGAATGCTATGTAGTAACATTATTCATTAAATTTGCAATAGCATGAAATGAAAAAGTTGTAAAGCTTTTCCCACAAGTCTAGAAAACAAAGAATAAACAAAAACATTAGGTTTAGCTACGAGACAGTACAGGTCACTTTTATACACTATCGAATTATTGAAGTAAAGACAAAATACTTGTAGAGACCATAACTAAAACTAAAGCGTCTACAGATATAAACATTTTTATGAGGTATCCTAATGTATCATGGGACTGTAGTACATTTGGTTCTTAAGTTCAACTTGAGAGAATTTCCCTCTTACACCGAGCGAGTTTCTTCTTCCTTACGGCAAGTTTTTTATATGTATCACGAATATAATATGATTGGAAAAAGTAGACATAAGGATAATGTTTTTAATTACTTTGTTACCATATTAAATGATAAAATATATTTCTGTATGAGTAAACTACGATGCAAAGTAGCCTTATATGATTATAGTTCACCTTGGGATCACTAATATTATGTAGCTTATCTATAAGAAAGCGTTTTCTACCTTGGGATCACTAATATTATGTAGCTTATCTATAAGAAAGCGTTTTCTACCCTGGGATCACTAATATTATGTAGCTTATCTATAAGAAAGCGTTTTCTATTTTCAAAACATCCTGAATGTCTCATTACATAGTGTATATTTCTACGAGAATATCCAAATTAGTTATAAATAGATTAGGATCTCACTGTCCTAATGTACTATTTTAATGATACTATAGCCAAAGGAATGGACTTTGAGAAATCAGCATGCTGTTTCTGTATTTGTCCATATAAAGATATATCTACACACCATAAGCTTATGCATTTGACAGACAAAAGCTCCAAAAAATAAGTTATAAATGTCGAGAAAAAAACGATGGAAATAAAAATTTCCTATATGAAAATTTACTAATTTAGAAAACACACCAAAAGAAGTAACTAATTTATAGTCAGTTATGAATATATCTAATACTATTAGGATTAACATTTGCTCGATGTCGCTATTAATCTATAAATTAAAACATTAAATAATTTCCAATATAATACCTTCCACATATCCGATGAGCTATTAGTTGTAATGATGTTTATCTATGTCAATTAGTATAATCCATGTTCGAAAAAAAATTAGATGTTATTGACCTCCTTTCAAAGAATAATACCATTGTAATTTTTCCCCAGTCAAAAGAGAAATGAAAAAAATTCACCCATAAACAAATTAATGTTATCTATTCGAAATGAATTTTTCATAGGTTGATCTCAAACACTTGATATAAAATGAAACTTCCAGCTTTGATTCTATGTTGATCAATCTAGGTCGGTTTTACCTGAGTGTAGAAAGGGAATTAATGGCGGTTTCTGCTATTCGTAGAGAGAAATGATTACTCGCACTGTATTCAACCTTACTCGACCATTGTTAGAGGTAATTCCGAAAGAATTTCGACAAGAAATTAGCTCTATTTTTCGAAATTCTATTACAGATTGTATTATTATTCATGAGTTGGAGTTTTTGCTGGAACTTTCCCAAGAGACGTCGACAGAGCCATCGGTAATACAATATTTATCTCTCAGACATCGGCAGTCACGACGAATTTGATAGTGTAAGTAGCTTGATGAATATTTAATTCCAATTATACTACTACTGTATGCAGAAAACAAATATGGACTCCATCTGATTTGAGATATTTGTATATAATTCATTACAGTGACATAATTATAGGTTAAAACAAAGAAGTAAAGAAAATTATCTACTTGGCTAAATCATTATATATTGTGATTCCTAGATGATTTTAATGTTCGTTACAAAATTTCAAAATGCTCTTTCTTGATTACTTAAATATGGTAATGTATGATATGCATATATATCATGCTGAATCACCTTATATGTAATTGTAATTTTGTAATAATACGGTTGTTTCACCACATGGAAGAAGTAAGGTGCCAAATAATAATAATAATATATACGTATGACGAATTATATATTTAAAGGGTTGGATCTGAAATTAATAATCTATTGCACATAACAGACATGATCTTTTTGAACAACAGAATATATGAATTGTTGCCCATATGGCAATGGAAAGTTTCATGTTTTATATAATTATGAGTATTATTTAGTTTCTGAGGTCAAACGCTCCCCACTTGTCGAGTAGGCAATCTGACTAGTTGTTTACAAAACACTGCTGTTTTGAAGTAACTACACACAATTAAATCCCAGAATATTACACGTTTCTTGGCTACTGATTCATGCAGGTTCTGGATACACTGATAGAAAGGGACCAATGTGAGCATGCCTTGCTAGTATTTGGGCAATTTTAAAGGTCTGCTTATGTCCCTGAAGAACGGAATAAATTAATTCGAATGATCAAACTTTGTTTGTTTATGAAAAATAATGAAGTTCATTTATAAATTATCTCATGAATTTTCCTTTAATATATCTAAAGTAACACACACATTTAATTTATTAAACAATTTTAAACCTAATCTTGAAATATAAAAGAATCGAGAATTTATCTATATAAATATAATAGTAGTGTCTGTTGTATGTTATCTATATAAATATAATAGTACTGTCTGTTGTATGGTATCTATACAAATATAATAGTACTGTCTGTTGTATGGTATCTATACAAATATAATAGTACTGAATAGAATTAGGCTTGTCAAAATATACATTAGATCGATGGTACTCTAGCGATAACTTAGGACTAAGGATAAGTACATAACATTAGAGCAATTTTTAATATGTAAATAAAAAGACATGTGATAACCACAGTCTATATAAAGACATGTATCACAACTATATTCTGACATTGTTTAGCGTTCGTAGGTAGCGTAATGCCACCGAAAATTGATCGATTTTGGGAAAGGTATATAAGAGCTCTTTTCAACGGAAAATATTCATACACTCAAGTCATAAAGATACCTTCCGTTCGGGATTTAGAATTTCCAAGATCTGCAACAAGTTATACTCTAGTCGTGGTAACCAAAGTTTAGCATATTGTAACAAGTTAGACTATAAAGATACATATTTCAATGGCAAAAGCCAAACAAGTGCCCCAGGCAACAGTACACAACGTATTCCAGAAATGTTATACAATACAAGTGTACACTAGTTGCTTTCATAAAATATGTGTTGAATAATCACATCGGAAAATGAAGCGAGTATTCATGCTATTCTGTACAAAGGTATACTAGTCAAGTTACTAGATGCAGCATCTATGTATTTCTGTATAATAGGACCGTTGAAACATGCACTC
>NW_013665740.1:44022-87390 GCF_000517525.1 Limulus polyphemus
GCATCAGGAAGAAATGGTGGGCCTTGGACCTGATAATCTTATGAAGGAACCATTTGCAATGGGAACTATAAGGTCATTCTTATGTTATTGGTGCTGTTTATTTGTTGTCTTGTTCTTATTCAGTAGGCTTGCATGAACAAACAAAAAATCGCGCGAGTTTATTGAAAGCATAAGGAAATATATAACTACCCATGCCAGTATAGTCTCCTATGTGACCTCTCGGTAGCTTAGCAGTAAGTTATGAAGGCTTATGACGTTAAAATTCGGGTTTCGATACCCTCAGCGGTCAGAACACAGATTGCTCATTATGTAGCTTTATTTTTAACAACAAACAAAAACAAACAAACAAAATATATTATATTGTACAGTTAATAGCAAATTAGAACGGCGTAAATCAAATGCTTATTTACTTGCATACAATTACTTTAAGCAATATATGTATTTCTTGAATGGGATCATTTAGCAAAGTGTAGACACAAATAATTATTCCCAACATAGTATAAATAAACCTGAGTAATTACCAAACAATTAGAGTTTGTCTGGGTTAGTTAGTCACGCATGTTTATTCACGTGGTCTTAGTTACTGGTACTAGTTAACATTAAATACGCATTATGATACAATGGTCAGTCTAATATATTAATTAAGTTTGAACACTAAATTTCAACACCTTGAGTAATATTTCTCTGGATAAAAGCAAGAAAACAATGAAACATCTATTACGATAGATGCAGATTGCCATGTGCTCGTTTTCTAGAGAATTGTATAACATGTTGTGAAAAGTATATTTTCAAGAATTAATAAGAAAAAGTACTTGCGTTATCATTTATTGAATTTTCACAGAAGAGGTAGCAGAATTTGATTTAAGCTTTCAAAACAAAAAGATTGTATTTTTCAAGAACGAATAGAGTCAAATATAATATTTTGTTTGGGATAATAATTAGTTTAGAAAATACCATTCAGAAAGATAAATCATAGCAAAGCTAGCAGTGTTGTGCCTTAAGCTGTAATATGCTAGATTGATTAGTAAGATTAATCTGTACTTTTAACAAAATTTACACACACACACACACATATATATATATATATATCAGTTCAAGTGTGGATAAGCTAGATCTGTAAATTTAACGTAATTTAATTAAACCCAAAGGTTCAACTCCCCATAACACTTAAGCGTTTCAATATATTACCAGCAGCGTTCAGTGTGTATTTGTATTTGATGAACTTTATAATTAACGTTTTAAGTGAGATACTTCAAAACCTTTAAAGTTTGGTAACAGAGAAAGTTTAGAATGATAAGGTATATCTGAGAAGTATTATAAAAAAAATATACGAAAAAATAAAATATTTGGCTTTTGAACTTTATAGCACTATATAATCTTGAAAATTAATTTATTTGATAATATCTACTCTCAATAATGGAGGTATTAAAGTTTTCGAAGTAAAAGTAAGTACTTTAACTTTGTATCTGAGGTAGCCACCTAATGGGTTTATAGTAAAAATACTTTATCTTTTAATATATCAACCTGACACTAAAGATTTTTATAACTAAATAGGGAAAAAAGTAACTGAACTATGAAGCCACTACTTGCTATTAGCCAAGAGCATAGAAACCCTGTTCTAATAGCTAAAGCGTTTTAAAACAACACATACTTTAATCAGACTCTGAGTTCATCGTGGCATGTATTCCAGTAGTTTCTAGAATACGTTATGTTCAATTTTCTCCATTCTTCCCGCAATATCATCTCCAACTCCTTCAGTATTGAAGGTAAAGGAGTATGTGCTCTGACAGTATGCATGCCCCAACAAGTTCCAAAGATGATCAGTTTGGTAGCCAGGGAAGATGATGTAGCAATTACAAAAATATCGGCACAACTGATAGTGGCTTTGTTGTCTTGAAAATATTCATCGAATTGAGAATAAAAATGGAGTATGAAAGGTTACACTTGATCTCTGTTGATGCTTACATATTCTAAAGATGTAATGTGACTGTTCAGGCAGACTAGAGATCCAGTTCTAGCCACTATCCTACCCACAGCAGTTTACAAAGTGAAAACATCACCCAAGGGTTTTAAAGCTTCATGAGGCTGTCTCCCATCTGTAGAGAATAGCGTGAATTAAAATTCATAGGATCATAGGATGTATTTCTATTCGCCAGTAGTCCACTTCTGCTGGTTTGCACCACTTTAGACACACCTTTTTATGAAAAGCTGAATGCAGTGGTTTTTGGCGAGGACAATGGATCTCAAAATTAATCTCTTGCTCCATGGTTGATGCCATTTTTCAACTGCTGTAGCCACTGGTCTTCGTAGACCTTGCTAACTATCACTTAACTTCATCGTGGAGCAGTTTCTTCCATAGACTATTTCAGATTTTCGTTTAGATTTTTGTATAGACTTGTGAGATATGGTAATTTTGATTTCATAGTCAGTTCCATTTTTTGTTATTGAAGTTTAATCACGACCTAATAATAGTGCTTTTTTCGAAGTCAGACATGTCCTTAACTTTTCTCATCTTAATAAAAAATGAGACTTAGAAAACTTGCTTATGCTATTCATAAGGGTACAATAATAATATCAAACACACATCAACCAGTTCAGGTAATTACATCCTTTTATACTCTATATGATGGTCATGAAGCTAGACATTAGCCTTGCAACCTAGCTTTTATTGTAGGAGGATCAATCGTAAGGTTATTATGTCCAAAGCAAAGCCTTCCTCCCTGCTCACTTTCATGAGGCATCTTGTGTATGAGGATGATGGTTTCCCAGCAGTCATTTCAACACTCCAATTGTACAGAAATTCACAGGTCTTGCATCAGGTGGCTTGACCAGTACATTTTTCTATGGGATAGTATTAATAAACTTTCATTTTCTAGCTGTGTGAGGTATGTATAGATTGAGCAGATATGGTGTAAAAGCAACTAGTGTACATATCTAGAACATTCTACAATAAAATTCAAAAGTAGAAGTTGTATAATATGCCTGCATACCACAACTTTCTTCCCCAATCTGTTTCAGGCTTGTCCCAAAGCCAAGAATTAGATTCAACTTTAAAACAAATGAACATTTCACTCATGACATCGTAAAAAAGTACACCAACTTTCTTTTATCCCTGTAAACATATAGATGAATCAAGGACGATGCAACCATTAAACAAAGAACCACAACTCTAAAACCATGTAACAGTTCATTTAAAATTTAAAATGATGCGTAATGAAATAATAAAACAATAATCAAAAAATATCTTGATAACATATTAATCTTAAGCAATGAAATAACACACACACAAACACATATATATATATTTGTACACAGAAAATCGTTTGCAAAGAAAGGCACAATGCAAAAACAAATCTTTTAAAATATATTTTAAGTATACATTAATTCACAAACAAACCCTTTGAAAAAAGGAGTCTACGGGTCAAGACCCTAAACAAAGAAAATCAATGCAAAGTACCGTATTTCCTGGACCAGAATACGCACTTTTTTTTTGGAAAAAAGTTGCCAAAAAATTTCCCTGCATCTTATGGTCCGAAGTTTACCCCAGTTGTAAAGTCTGCAAGTGACATCACCAGTAGGAAGAGAATTGGTGACCTGGAACCTTTGGTCTAAGTCAGTACATGTCATTATGCAACCTTACAGTTCTGTAGCACGTGTTTCTGAGTTAGGAAGAATAATCAGTTTGTTGTTGTTTTTTGTAAAATCTGGTGTTCACAAAACACCAGAGATAATAATGAGCATTGTTTTTTTAGTGTGCTGAACTGCTGTTTTATTCGGGAAAGGTGCAGTAAATGTAAGTATTAAATATATGCACTGAACTATTTTTTCCTATTTATTTCCTTTTAAAATCTTGCACATGCTTATGGTTCAGGAAATAAGGTAATTACAATGAAACATTATTTCACAGTGGAAAAACAAACATAACACAAAATCACAATACAAATTATTTAATTGAATGAAAATCTACAGAATAAAAATAACCTTCAACAATGCATTAAGTCACAAAAGTCAAATAAATGTCTTTCAAGTAAGTAAAAATCGCACAAAAAATAACTCTTCATGGATATTTGTACAGTTACAAATATATATATATATACAGGATTCTGACACTAATTCAAAATGAAAAGATATCTATCACACAATAATTAAAAGAAAATAGTACTTAAACAAACTAAAGTTCATATACAACAAAAGTATATCTTTCATTCGAATAAAACGAAAATCGTAATCAAAATATAAAATAAATTCGTTTCAGGTTAAGGTATTGATAATTAATTAAAGCAGTGAACCCACGTCACAAATTAACTGAGCAAAAATCAGATGTTCGGATAAATTACTATTGTCAAAAAACAAAATATATACCTACATACGTAAATATACAAAAAAATACAGAATTACACTTATAAATACAACACATTTATGTTGGATACAAAAATGCACAAAGCATACATATAAATTAAGAGATTATATGTACAAAATTCAAGCTCACATAAGAGGCAGCAAGAGGTTGTGCTCCCCATCACCCTAACACTGCCAGCACATTTTCCAGTTCCACCATCATCTTACTGTCAGCTGCTGTGGTGGTCTTCAGGGTGTCTCTAGCTTTAGGTAGAGTTCTTTTCATATCTACCGACTTAGTTCAAAATCAACAGACTTCTTCCTTTAGCTGCAGAGGAGTTGCTGCTTTCCATTAAAGCCAATCCTCAGTCTAGTTGGTTGACTGTTGTTTGTGTATTGGAGTTTGCTCTTGCACTGAGTGGGTTGTAAGAACATTAGGTGATTTAGTCAGGCGCTCCACCCTCGGCAGTCTATGAGCATGTTTTTAGACTTTTTCTGTTAGTGGTACCTCACCTTATCTTGATATTGGTCAGTCCAGACAATGATGTTGATGCTTCTTTGTTGATGGCATAATACCCTTGGTGGTAGTGGCACAGGAGATGATCTATAAGTGGGTTGGCTTGTCTGCATTACTGTAGTAGTGGTGAAATCAGTATTGGTGGTGGTGATCTTAGTAGTGGCCATCAATTTCCAGAGACTGAGTCCAAGCTCCAGAAGTATTTTTTCGGTTTGTGAATATAATAGGACCGTTGTAGATGTGAACACATCAAACAACGTTGAAGAGTGGTGATGTCTTACTCTCTGACAGGACATTTCATCAGCAGTTCCCGCTTCTTCTTGGCCAGCATTGCGTCCTCTTTGGGTGGTGTAATTTGTTGTTGGGCTGGAGCTGTCGAAGTGAACATTTCTGTCATTCCCTCACTGACTAGTATGTCCAGTGGAGGCTTGAATTCTGCCGTGACCTCTCCCATGGTCAATATATTAGCCAGCAACTGCATTAGAAAACTTCACACATTTGCATGTGAGCATTTTCTATTTATTAATTATTGAATATGAAAGAAACTGATAAGTTTGTCCATTAAAGATCATTTTATACAATAATTCATAACTGAGGATTTAAAATACATAAAATACACTTATCATTCAGTTACAGTGTTTTACAAACCTCTTACTTAATAACGAGGAACCCACTTTTTAGAAAATAAAAAGTTTTGAGATGACTTACTTGGGTAATGAAAAAACTTTATTACTTGCTTTTTCACATGCAATATATAAATGGCTTTCCTTGGAAGTATGTACTGAATGATTAGATGTAGTAATCGGTTTGTTGCATTAATTCCATGGTTTAGGGTTTATTATCCTTCGAGACTACTGTTTGTAAGGTTTGTAAAAAAAGGCATATAAAATAATGTTTCAGTCTTTTCTTACCATTGTATTTCTGAAGTCAGACAAACAAAGAAATGCTAGGACTATTTAAAATGTATTACTTTATTAATTTTGTTAAAGTTAAATATTACAAAATGTATAAGTTTACTATAGCAATTATAATCTGATGTCTTATAAGGCAAATATTACTGTTCTGAGAAAAACGAATGTAAGCATAACTTTTTCAAACTTCCTTACGCATATATAAAATGAAGTAAATCTTTACAAATATAAACAATTTCACATCAGTGTGAATTTGAAATATAAAATTTAAATATCTTGAACGAACTCTTAAAATTATTATTGGTCAAATAAAATAGATTTATGCATTTCCTGAAACTACACAGAAAATCAAAATATTCATGAGTTTATCCAATGTGCAATTCAAAAAATGTTCCAAATTTAACAATAATCATTTGGCTGAATGCGGCTTAAGTTGTTAATGTAAATGTTAGGTTCATACTGAATATAAAAATTAGTAATGTGAAACAAGATTGCTAAGTAATGCTCGAAGACGCCTTGAATGGGTAAAGAAGAAAAACTTTAATATACGTTTTATTATATTAAAGTTTCTCTTCATTACCCATTGAAGCCGTCTCCAAGCATTATTAGTCCCAAATTGAGTTCCTCGTCATCGAATTTAAAGCTGCTAAATGTTCATGGAGCAATAAACAATCAAATATTATTGTTATATATACTTGAAAACAAAAATACTCGATATCACCATACTCCGAGCCTAGAAAACAGGGAAAGAAAATCATATTTATTCGTTAAATTTATATTTTTAAATAACAAAATCTTAAATATTCTGATCCCAGATTCGATACGACTGATCAGCATGACCATTTATTTAAAACACAATAGTCGGCGTTCTGTTTACTTTTGTTTATCTGTTTTATAATCTTTCGTGCAAAGCTAATTTTAAGCTTATGTACAGCACCCAACGTTAGCTTGTGGGGTATTCGTGTGTGATATACTGGGTCAGTCTTATAGTGCACCAATGATTCTGAAGTGCGGATTGACTTTTTTAGTTATTAAAAATTTAGATTACTATGACAATAATGTCATAGAAGGACCACATGTAAGAATGGTGAGAGATACGACAAGAGGAAAAGGTTCAAAAGAAGAAAAACAACTGTAAATGTAAATGCCTCAGTAATCTATTTCTTGCGTTTGAGAACATCTGCTATACAGCAATACACTTACTTTTTTAACCTTTGTTGTTTGTGAATTTTCATTCTCAATGTATTTTTTTAATCCTATAACATTCTACATCTTACACACGATGAAAGTGGAGAAAAGATACCAATAAATTATAATGGATAATACATATTTTATCTCTGATATTATGAATATTTTCCGTGTGAAAGCTCTGTATATCAGATAGGTAAGGCGCTGGACACGAACGCAATTATTTAGTGAAAAAACTGATATTTTACGTAGAAGGACTGGTAGAAGCTATCTGTTTAGTCCTCGTTCCAATCAATAGAAATGTAACTGTACTACTCAAAGAACTATTCAATATTTACTTAGATTTACGCACAATGGAAGCATTGATAGACAATTAGTTATGTTTGATCTTGAGTGGAAATACTTATCACACTTTTCCACTAAAACTTGTTAATATTTTTTGTTTCTTTTTTTATAGGACGATATAATAAAATAGTAACATAATAACACAAGTAACATAATAACATAGTAGCATAATAACACAGTAACATAATAACACAGTAACATAATAAACATAGTAACATAATAACACAGTAACATAATAACATAGTAACATAATAACACAGTAACATAATAAAATAGTAACATAATAAAATAGTAACATAATAAAATAGTAACATAGTAACCTGTGAATTTATCTTTCACCTTGAAAAACTAAATGAGACAAAGCGGAGTTTAAATATAGTTTTAATCTTCGATTGACTCTAAATTACTGAAATAAAGGCTTTAGTTTTTCTTTCCAATATGTAATATAGCAAATCTGAAAGGTTCGACATGGTAAACTTTGCACTCTACCATAATAAAGTAGTAACATAATAACACAGTAACATAATAAAATAGTAACATAATAACACAGTAACATAATAAAATAGTAACATAATAAAATAGTAACATAATAACACAGTAACATAATAACATAGTAGCATAATAACACAGTAACATAATAACGCAGTAACTTACTATTTTATTATGTTACTGTGTTATTATGTTACTACTTTATTATGTTACTATTTTATTATGTTACTGTGTTATTATGTTACTGTGTTATTATGTTACTATGTTATTATGCAAATTACAACCTACTTTTACCGTATCTAAATATAGTACAATTGCTGAGTTCAGTTGAATGCGTAGAGCTAAAACCACAACATTTCAAAGACGAAAACCTCCAGTCTTTTCAATACAAAGTTTAGGAGAACAATGGGCTCCAAAAAACCAAACCACATGCCAATCAGAACAATGTGGTAATCTAAGTGCTTAATCAAAAGCTCAATTAAACAGGTAAACCATAGAGTGCAATCAACAGTCTGCAAGGTAACCAAAATATCGAGTATTCTGTGACATAGTCAAAGTGTGGTTTGTTTGTTTCGGATAATCTCGCAAAACTAACAAGCGCTATGTGTGCTAGCTGTGCCTAGTTTCAGCTTATAAACTAGAGTGAAGGCAAATAGCTAACTATACATACTCCCAACTCGTGGGCTACTCTAATCGAAAGGTGGGAGTTGATTAACACTTTTATAACGCACCCGTGGCCACAAAATAGAATCAGAATTTTTTTTTGCGGTAATTAGACGTGACTCATGGACCCTTGAACCCACCTCTACGCCTCTCTCGACCAAAAATATTGAATCCTAGCTTTGAGCAAACGAGGACAAGTAATAAGAAAACGAAAGTGAGCATTTTGTATTAATTTGTAAAGACAGGTGTAGTAAATGTGGACATGTTTCTAGGACTATTGTTGGTTGAGATGTCGATGACCTGCATTAGAACAGAGTTGAATGATAATCGATTAAAAAGTGAAGCTTCAATATTATTGGGAGATGATAAGTTGTTGATGAAAACAGAGATGCTCACTTTATACCTAATAGGAAAATAAGATATAACAAAGATGAAAAAATCTGACCAGCTTATAGCTTTACAAAGATGTAGAAACAGAGAACTTTCACTCATAACCTCAGTTCTCTGCTGGAAATATAAATTTTTCTCTCTGTAAAAGACCTTGCATACTTCTACAGTTGATTTGGCCCAAAAGGCACATGATCACGACATCTTGGAATTTACAACGTTTCATATACTAGCATATTCCAGTTACACGAGAGTCGTTTCCAAGAAAAAAGTATAATTGAATAACTAATAACTAAGGCGGCTAGATGTTGGTATATATATATGTTTTTGTAACGCTAAAACTAGCGTTTAGAACATAAGCGTATAATACGTAAGTGTATGCAAAGATCATTAGTAAGTACATTCCAGTAACTTCTGACTCGAAGGCTCACGTGCTTCTAGTCTTACTTTGAAATCAATTTTCACTAGAAAAATGGGCGAAGAAAATGGTATCACAGCAATCCCATGGAAACATAAAACTGTCAAGTCCCTGATGTATTTCTAATGTACCTTTTGCACCTTTGGTCAGCATTACCGTGAACTTGGAAACTAATATTTTTATTTAGTGGAGGATCTGTAGAAACATTTGGTTAAAGATAGATTTCGCCATCGTTCACAGAAGTTTTTGTTGCATTGGAACCTGAGTTGTCGAGGAATAGTGCGTAATCATTGTCATCAGAATGAGCAAAATCAAGAAGGAAGGTGCAATTGTTCTCAGTATAGACCACATTAGAGTATTCTAACACATAATCTTGTATCTGTAATGTTGTTTTACCCTGAATATTGATGAGTAAATGTGTTATGTGAATATTTCAAAATCATCTTTACTTAAACCAGTGAAAGTGTTGCTAAAGCTTTATCTGTAGTAAGAAAAAGTAAGTTCTAACTCAACGTAATTTTCTAAATCTAAACACCTGATTTTAATTTCTTCTTGCTCAAAAGTCAGCAAGGTATACAACCATGAAAATAGTGTATAGGGAAAATACAAAGTACACATACTTACACGGCATTATTTACCTGCTAACACTACAAGCAGTAATATATTAGTCTTTCTTCGCTTTTTTAAATACCTCTAATAATCTCTATATATAATTGATAGAAAATGGAGGAATATATTGAAACTAGTCAAATATATTTCAGGAAATGACACGACGTATTATCTGTAATAGTAGCACAGAACATATAGTCACAATGTTACATCAGTCTACTCAATCCTTTTCCCTCATCCCAATTCATCACTTGGTCAAAACATATTATAACACTTGGTATAAATAGTTATCAAAATTAAGAAACACCATCTACTGGATCCCATATATACTTTGATTTTTTTTTCAAATACAAAATGATTCATTAATCTTTGGGAGATAATTATTACTTTTAATAAACTTCTGTTTTAAAATCAGTTTCGCATTTAGAAACGAGGGTATAGAAAATTATAAAACTATTTTCTATTTTGTAAATTTAAGTTTAAAAATTGTATAAATATGTCCAGTATGATTTCCAAGCATATGTGAAATACAGTTTACTCATATGTATAATGCTTATTTTTATGTTGTATATACAGTTTCATCAATATAAATACCACTGGAATTACACATTGATTTGTAAACAACACCGAGTTATTTTCTGAACTAAAGCTTTTTAACGTGCTTAAAGATAAAATTTATATTATCCTGATGATATTATATGATATCCTGATATTATATTCCACCTGATGATGCAAGGTAAATCTGGTGAAACGTTGTGGATAAAATAATCAAAAGTTTTACTTGTGTGAATTTTAAAAATATAGTTCTTTCGAATATTTAATTTGTAAAACACACTGTTTCTACCCTGCTCATGAAGTACAGTTACCATTCACACATCTTACTAATGATTGAAAGGCCCACTTTTCAGATCCTTAGAATATTTCTCAAAATGTCACATGTGTATGTCTGCTTGGATGGTATATCGTTTTTCACACCAGCTAGGTAGTAAAGTTCGACAAACAGTATTAATACTTAAAATGGTAACATAAATGATTGAACGTCAAATCTAATCACGAACAAATAAGAATGTGGGGTTAAGTCTCTTACAGTGTTCTTTTGAAAGTGCTTATACGCACGTTCAACTGAAATCATATCAAACGTTAAATCCCTTCCCCTCTCAAACAAAAACTAGCCTTGTGGTTAGCGTGCTACCGGATTGTGAATATGAAGAGCCATTATTCGCGTTCTCACGGCCACAAAATGCGAAAGCGATTGTTTATTTTTTTATTTTTTGCAGTATGATGGACCCATAGTTTGGCACGCTAAGCAATAGGCCACGCTCGGCCCATTGATAATACAACTTACTTGCTTATATTTATGATTAAGCTTACCGATAAATAACTCACATATTAAAGGCTGTTAAATCTCTTTTATAAACATATTAATCACTCTTTCATTTGATTGTGCATGTATTTGTGTATTCCTGTTCTCGCTATAATGCTGGTCCACAATGATAATCCATGACTACTAATATATTATAGTAATATGGTAGTAATGTTGCCGCATCACCTTCGTGTATCTCTTGATCAAATGATTTATTTCGTCCTTTATTAGCTGGCAGTCCCTAACTACCTGATATAGGCTTAGGGCGAAACTTCGGAAATAAAGGCATTCTCTGTTTGATTTTATTTCATTTGCATAAGGATATTCCTGTAGACACGCTTAAAAATTAACGACTATTAACGAGAATGATAAGATTAGTGCTGTTGGGAGTCGAATAAGGAGCAAATTATTTTCAAAGTTTTAACTGTAAGAAGAGACGAAATATAAAATCTTACAGGATATATTTTGTCATATTTTAGGCGTGTAATATACCATTGAAGAGTTTGAGAGTCCGATGGGGCTATAAGTTCAAACAGTTGGTTTGTCATAAACTTCTTAGAACTTTACTTCATTTTACATTAAGGTCTAGTTTTGGGATATCAAATCTCTGTAATTAATTTTAGAAGTATTTTACTTAATCGTGTGCCGTCTAACACAACATTTGCTTCTTGTTAATTCATAGAGAAAAAGAGCATTTAACATTTGGAAGGTGTGTGACCGAACTCCAAAGTAAAAAAAAAATCTATTGAGGTAGAATATATATTACATTTAAAAATCTTGATCTTAATAGCAGTTTGGTTCAATCAGTGTGACGTCAAGTAAGTTAAACACATGCCAATTTGATTTTTACGACTTTAAAAAATAATTACATCGTTTTGTGAAAGTTTTTTGAAATCTCATTCTTTTAAACTTGAGAACAAAAGTTTTATTACTTTATATGTGTAATTTTATGTAAGCATAAAAACAACAATCATTTCTTAAATGTCTGACATTTTGATACTCATGAAGTTCGTCAAGCCGTGTGAATTGATGTTTTTCCTAAATAAATGTGATGTTTGAGTTAAGAAATCTTATCCGAATAATGGCATATTTGTAAAGGAATTGGAGACTTTATATGATATTTTCATATTTTTGATACAGGTTATGCGTATGCAAAGTCAATGAAATGCTTTTTACTTATTGACGTCTTTCTACTAGGCTGCATCTTGTTAGGTGTGTCTTTCAATGACAACTGATACATTTCCTTTAGTTTCGAATATAGCAAGTCTGACAGCGTAAAAATCGATAACAAAAGAGAATTACACAGATGTATTTACATTAACTAATACATCACTTATGTCATTTATTGATGAAACGGATCGAACATGGCCCAGTGGTTATCGTTTCGGACTGTAAATCTAAGGCTCTGTAGTTTGCATCTCGTAACAGCCAAAAATGACCTTGCTCTGCATTTTGGATCTTAGGTGTGTTATAAGAGTGACGGTCAAATTCCACTATTCGATCTCAAACTAAGAGCTGCATTCCCTCTTGCAGTGCCCCCCAATGGCACAGCGGCATGTCCGCGGACTTACATTGCTAGAAACCCGGTTTCTACACCCGTGGTGGGCAGAATATAGATAGCCTATTGGGTAGCTTCGTGCTTAATTCCAAACAAACAAACAAATCCCTCTAGTATGAAACCTCAAAATTAGGGATGACTAGCACAAGCATCCCTTGTTTAGCTTTACGCGAAATTCAACAAAAATTCAACAATAGATATGATCCCATTTTGAGATTATTTGAGTAGTTTGATTCTTCGTAAATTTTTCGCACAGTTGAGCCCAATAAATTAAGTAAAATCATTTATCTGCTGTTAGATATACAAGACTGTTTCAATTTAAGTATAGCGCAAGTATTAAACTCAGTTATTTTTTCCAGCGATAGGTTATCGTAGGTTTGTTAACGTAACTGTTTACGAATCATATGTTGTGTAGTTCAATTGTTGCGAACTGGCGATTATTGTATTATTGCATCATGTTACAAGAATCCTCTGAGTTTTTCTCGTTGTTGTAATTGAGTATTATTGCATCATAATATCTAGTATAATTAGATAGATAGATCTAGACTGAGTGATTGTGAGTTTAGCTATAAAAAGCATATAGTAGTGACTTTAAAGTGAAATTATCACAGACTATTGTAATAACAAAGAAGGAATGATAATTCGTCTTGTCAGATTGTGTTCTAAAATAACTAAACCAGCTATTGTAGACTTGGACGAAAAGAGACAATCATCTAAAGCTCTAGATACAATTGTGATAACCAAGAGTGTAACAAATATTTGTATATACGTTTGAATTAATCTAATATATTGTTTTAAAACAAGTGGATTGTATGCTCTTTGCTTATTGTTGAAATTTATCGCCAAGAAGTCGCAGACACTTACTGTAAATAATCTGGCTCATACACACAACCCGATAATAGAAGTATATGTAAGTAACTGGAAAATAGGCAGTAGTGGTGGCAAAATATTGTAGACGTCACAATCATACTACATAACCACGTTGACTGACTTGGACAATTGGATAGAGAAGAACGAGCGACTTGGGCTTACAGATAGAGATCTATGAGAGTTTATTAAACAACAACAAGAGAGAGAAGAGCATCAACAAAGAAGAGAGAAAGATGAAAAGGAGAGAATAAAATAGATAGAATAAGAGCGCAAATTGAGATCGCCAAGCTCACCCAACAGAAAAAGAGAGGGCCCAAGAATAACAGTGGGGTAAGGGATAGCCTACCCAAGCTGCCCAAATTTGATGAACAGAAAGACGACATTGATGCTTTTCTGGTGGGATATGAAAAATTCACCCAAAGGCAGAACTGGGACAAAGACAACTGGGAAGTCTGTCTCATTTCCATTCTCTCAGGAAAAAGCCTACAAGTGTGTGCGGGCATGATGTCAGAAGATGCTATGAATTAAGACAACTTGAAAGTAGCTTTGCTGAAAAGCTGTGCACTTACCGAGTAAGATTCTTTTGCCGGAAGTTCAGAGAAGTCAAACCTGACAGAGGAAAAACTGTATTTCAGTTTGTGGCACATCTATGACGATACTTCACAAGGTGGACTGACAAGGCCAAGTGTGAAAATAGGACTGGCAGATCTACTAATACGTAAACAGTTTATGATCACATGCTCCACTGGCATGTCACTGTTCCTAAAACAGAGAGCACCGAAAGACGTGGACGAGATGATCAAGCTGGCAAAACAGTAATTGTAGGTCCATGGAGGGAGTATAACTGGCAAGTCCAAGAATAATCAGTCAAATTCGAAACCAGGGGTGGCTGACCAGAAGCAGGATGCCACCATAGGTGAAAAGATGTCATAAATGAGAGGGAGAAGAGATGCTATGCTTGTTATCAAATGGGGCACATTGCGAGTGAGTGCAAATCTGTCACCAACAAGCAATAGCAGAAATCTCTATGAAGCAACTGGAGCTACCTACAAAGATGGTGCTGGTAAGAAACAAGAAAAGAGTGACTGTCACCATAGATGCTGCTGCCAGAAGAAACAGAATAGAAACAACTTGTTAGCTTCACCAGAAGAAAGAAGTGCTACCACCATTATCAAACAGTGAATGATTGATGGTCAGCTTAAGTTATCAAATGGGTTAACAGTGATTGGAGCATGTGGTAAACATCAAAGGGTACCAACAAACCACAACATGCCAGTCGGTAAAGGCTATGTCGGGGACAAGAAACTGATAGCCCTACCAGACACTGGGTGAAGCAGTGAGAATCAGTCTAGTATCTTATGATCAGATGATGGACAAAGTAGTTCTTAGTGTGCTGATTGATGAGACAGTAAGAAAGTTTCCCATAGCAAGAACAAAGGTGGACACTCCATACTACGTGGTATACCTTGAGGTCATTTATATGAAGGCACCCATATACTACTTGGTGACTGGCAATATAACAGGAAGTAAAAGTTCGTAGGAACCAAACAGAAAGGAGACTGATGGGTCATCTGCAGTCACTGCAAGAGTTCAAGAAAAAAATGAAAGTAAGACATCAAGCCCCCTGCAAGTCTCGAAAGGCAACATTCCGTACGTAGGTTTACAGAAACTGAAGGAAACATAGAAGAAATACCCTTCACAGTATAAACTTTGGGGCAGTGCCTGGAGAAAGTCGAGTACAAGACAAAAGGGAAACAAACTTAGAGAATAGAGGACTAGAAGGGAGTGCTGTACTGGATCTATTAAGGCAATTCTACTGGGGAAGTTAAACAGATCATAGTACCAACAGAATACCAGACTCAAGTGATGAAGTTGGCTCACGAGTCGATTGTTGGAGGACACCTAGGAGCAAAGATGGTGGCATGTTGAATCACCAGCAACTTTCATTAACTAGGGGTCATCAAATATGTAACCAGGTTCTGCAGGTCATGTGACATTGCAAAAACAGTATCTAGAGAGAAGATAGCCAAGGTTCCATTGGGCGAGATGTCTCTCATGGAATAACAATTCAGTAGAGCAACTGTGGAGTTTATCAGACCATTAGCACCTGTGTCTGATAAGAGCAACTGGTATGTGCTGACAGTAGTTGACTATGTGACACACAACCCAGAAGCCATAGCATTGCCAAAGACAGAGACTGAGGGAGAAGCAGAAACCTTCCTGGAAGTATTTTGCAGAGTAGGCTTTCCGAAAAAAGTTTTGAATGACAGAGAGTCCCAGTTTATCTCAGAACTGATGCAAGAAGTATGCAGACTCATTAGCACTAAGCAGTTCTTTATCACTCTGTACAACCCCAGATGTAATGGATTTTGTGAGATAGTCTTTGAGAGACCACGTGACTGGGACAGGTACCAGCAGGCTGTATTATTTGCTTATAGAGATGTTTTACAAGCAAGTACAGGATTTTCACCCTTTGAGTTACTGTATGGAAGAATAGTGCGAAGTCTGTTGCAGATACTGAAAGAACTATAGACAAGAGAAGAAGAGTCAGAAGTGAAAACACATACCAGTAAGTTTTAGACCTCAGAAACCAACTGAAGGAGAGCTGTTGATTCATTCATGAAAGTTTGTATCAGTTCAAGGCAGTCAGAAGCACTTCTTTGAAAAGAAGGCCAATGATTAACGTTTCAAGGTCAGACAGAAGGTCTTGGTTCTGCTACTCATAGATAACAACAAACTGACCCTACAGTGGAAAGGACCCTTTGAAGTGCAGGAAGTGGTCAACAGAATGGACTATAGGGTGAAAGTAGATAGGAAGATCAAGATCTACTGTTATAGACATAGAACAAGGATATAGTGACTTTATCATAGAAGATGAAGACTTACCAGACCTAAGACCACTGGGTAGAGATGAGATGTACAAAGACGTTAACATCAGCGAAACACTTACTGGCAAACAGAGAAAGAGCTACAAGATCTACCGTGCCAGTATGCAGATGTTTTCACATATAGACCAGGCAAGACAGACCTTGTTCAAGAATATATCAAGACCAAGACCAGAGATCCAGTCAAGGTGAAACCCTACCAGATACCCTATGTGATGAGTGACCTGAACAAGCCCGAAGTCGATGTAATGTTAGTAGCCGGAATCATTGAGCCTTTAATTCAGCCTACCGTTCACCAGTGTTAATCATGAAAAAGATAGATGGCTCAAACCAATTCTGCATAGAATTATAGAAGCTGAATCTCGTGATGAAGTTCGACTTCGAACCTATGGACAACCCAGAGGCTATCATGGTGAAACTAGATGGGGCCAAGTTCTTTACCAAAACCGACTTCAGTAAAGGTTATTGGCATATCCCGATGGAGACAGAATCTAAAGATAAGGCAGCCTATGTGACATCAGATGTATGCTACCAGTTCAAGAAGATGCCATTTGGGTTAGTAAACTCAGCAGCGACACTCAACTGCATGATGAAGATATTTCACAAAACCACCAACATCGAGCATTATGTGTATGACATTCTGACCAACGCAGCCAGATAGAAAGACCACCTGAAGAAACTCAGAGAGCTGTTTGGGCGAGTGAGGTCAACAGGTGTGACAATCAGACGATCTAAGTGCTACATCACTTATTCTGTGCTGGACTTTGTTAAACACAAGGTGGGTAAATAATAGATATTCGTGGAAGGGGAGAAGCTAGCCCGCATACAAGATGCACCAGCTCTGGTTATCAAGCAGTAAATCAGATCTTTCCTGGGGTTAGCAGGATACTATAGGAAGTTCATCCCAAACTATGCTGAAGTTGCTGCACCATTGACTGACTTAACCAAGAAAAGCCAACCCAACAAGGTAAAGTGGAAACAACCAAAGCAGCTACCCTTCCAGAAGTTGAAGAACATGTTAGAAAATTCACCAATCCTTACACTCCAGAGTTCAACAAATTGTTCATCATTCAGGTTAATGCATCAGACATTGGAATTGGAGCAATACTTCTGCAAGAACATGTAGACAGACTGTTTCCCATAATGTACACCAATAAAAAAGCTGTGAGAAGAACTACTATGTGATTGAATGAGAGTGTCTGGCAATCGCAGTTGCCGTTCAAAAATTCCAAAACTACCTCTATAGGAAGGAGTTCATCATCCAGATGGACCATCTGTCTCTTATATATTCAGAGGTGCAAAATCAACAGTACGAGGATCATGAGGTGGGCATTGTACTTCCAGAACTACCAGTTCTGCATTGAGGCCATCAAGGGGATTGCAAATGTTGGTGGAGACTGTATGAGTAGAAAACAGTCTTTGTATATAGTATAGAAGTATTATAAATATTTTTCAAGAAGAGGGGCTTATTGTTAGACAATTATTTAAAGCTCTAGATACAACTGTGATAACCAACAGTGTAACAAATATTTGTATATAGTTTGACTTGTTTTAATATATTATTTTAAAACAAATTGACTGTGTGCTGTTTGTTTATTGTTGAAATTAGTCACAGACACCTACTATAGAGAATCAGTTCCATAAATAGAACCCGACAATAGCTTAAGCAAATAATTTTATTTGTGTATTTCATTTCTTTGTATAATAACTACACATAAACATATATTTTGTAGCGTTTGGTGTTCGATCCCAGTGAAAGCTACCTACTTTTAGTTACATTTTTTAGTTGAATGTGAGGTAAATATCTACTTGAACTTTACTTTTGACTTCTCTGATACAACACTTTATAACTTGGCTAAGAACACCAGCAATTTCAGTTACAGGAATTCTTACGGTCAGCTGAACCTATTCCCTAGGAGTTAGGAGGTGTTCAAGCAATCATTATGTATGCTTTTGAATTTCGCGCAAAGCTACTCAAGGGCTATCTTCGCTAGCCTTCCCTAATTTAGCAGTGAAAGACTAAAGGGAAGGCAGCTAGTCATCACCACCCACCGCCAACTCTTGGGCTACTCTTTTACCGACGGATAGTGAGATTGACCGTCACATTATATCACGCCATCAAGGTTGAAAGGGCGAGCATGTTTGGTGGAATGAGGATTCGAATCCGCGACCCTCAAGAGTCCTAACCATCTGGTCATACCCGGCCTTTGAGGAAGGAATGTGGAAGATGTTACTTATACACAGTCATACTGATGTTAAGTTGTTTAGCGATCTTTAAACCTACGACAGCACTTTAAATTAACAATTAGTATTTGTGTATCCCATAAGTCGAGCTCCCTAACCACCTGACCATGCCGGGCCCCAATCACCAAGTGTCGACTGAGACTTGTAAACAGTAAGATGTAAGCGTAATGACGATTAAAATGAAGATATGTAATGACGACCTGTAGTTCTAATTTTCGTAAAAAAAAAGACCATACGGATTATCAGGACTACTTATTCCATTGCATTATCGTATATAGAATTTACATGCTATATTATTCAAATAATATATATGGAATTTGTTTGATGCGATAAGAGTTCGTGATTTCGATTGTTTATTTTAGTCGTTCTTAACATCAGAGAAGAACAAAAGTATCAGGAATATGAAAATGTGTGAGATAGAGATTACAGTCATATGACTTGAAGTTAAGGACTAAGACTTGATGCTTTGTCAGTCTTTCTGCTTCTTTAATTAAAGCATTTCCACATTTGGTTATAGCCACAGCAGAAGTTTGGTTTCTTTAATCACAATATATGAGCATTTTATACAGTAAAGGAGATGTTATTGCAATGTAAGTACCTATTAGAGACAAACAATCCCCTTTTGTTTGTTTATTGCTTTGGTGTTAAGCACAAAGCTACGCTATTTGTACTCTTTCCACCACTGGTATCGAAACCAGATTCTTAGCGTTATAAACCTTCTGACTTAATGCTGAGTCACTGGCGGTAAATAATCCCTCATCCTTAGTCTAAGATTATTATCTTTAATCTGCTAGCGTATAGCAACCGCTTTATCAGACAAAGCAGTGAACATAACAGAATTTCTTATGCAAATTCTGAGCAATAAAAAAATCAAACAATATAAGTAGCTTTATCTTTCGAAACAATGGGTTTTCTTAATAACGACAACTGAACTTTCGTCTTTAAACAACCAGTGATTAACTTTTGCGTCGTGTTTCTTAACAGAAAGTCTCTGTGGCTAATAAAAGTATATCACATTTTGTATTATCCTCTAATCCTATGAGCTGCAGGGTATTATGTCTACATCCTCGTTTCTTATATCCTTTTCTTTCGAAGTCAGAAAAACAATTAAACTTCAGCTTGTTACTGAAAATATTGGAAAACGCAAGTGATGACGTAAAACATGGCTTCGTGTAAACTGCCAAAATCTAAAACACTATGGAAGAAAAACAAATATTATTTTGTTTTTAAGTTTCAGGTTAATGTCTGACTGTCAAGGAACAAACAAAAAATCTCTCTATTGGTTGTCTGCTAACATATACATTCTAAATCCTTCCTTACGTGTCACACAAGACAATGTCCAATATCCAAATATGTTCAGCTGACACGTACAGTTGTTTAACACCTTCATATTCCCTGAAATCTCACTTAAGTTTGTGATCAGAGCATTCCTTGAATATAAATATCAAGAAACAGATAAATTAAAATTTGAGCTAAATAAGTAAGAATTGTAAATATTACTTCGACTGATAACACAATATTTTTAACTCGATGTTTCTGTAACTGTCTGTTGTCTTATTCAAGGAGTGTTTAACATCCTCTGAAATAGAAACAATAATCAACACACAAATGAGCACAAAATGAAATGTTAGTTTTGAAATGAATTACCGCTTTAGTTGTATATTTCTAAATTAATAAACATTTTTATTGTACTGAAATATGAAGTTCCATATATACAATTAACACAACTAAATGATCATTGCTTCACATAATCATCTGTTAGTAACCGGAAAAACCAAACAGAAAACAATCCCTTTATATGTTTCCATAAATCACCATTCCTGTCGACAATGTACCTAATTACATTTCATCGTCAGTTAAGTCAACTGATTTTTCAAAGCAGGGAGTAGGATAATTTTGTTCATTTCTCGAAAACAAATTAGCTTAAAATAATTAAATATATTTTAAGATGTGGGAGTTATGGGTGAAAACGAAGTAATCTTACGTTTGTAGCATTTTCATTGTGTTTTACACGATCTATTTCTCATCATTTGGAATTTGAACTCTAAGCCTATAGCAAGTTAAAGGAATACTCTACCAACTGAACTAAAACAGAAGCACACTATCCATGAATACTCTACCAACTGAACTAAAACAGAAGCACACTATCCATGAATACTTTACCAACTGAACTAAAACAGAAGCACACTAGCCATGATTACTCTACCAACTGAACTAAAACAGAAGCACACTAGCCATAATTACTCTACCAACTGAACTAAAACAGAAGCACACTAGCCATGATTACTCTACCAACTGAACTAAAACAGAAGCACACTAGCCATGAATACTCTACCAACTGAACTAAAACAGAAGTACACTAGCCATTTCAGAGAAGGAAATTTTAAGTACTCAGAATACCGCACTCTTTTTTTTCTCTTCTTCTGGGACAGTGAATAGCTCGCCAGCTTTCTCTCTTTTAAGATGAGATGGATCTATGCCGAACTAGTCACGATGACAGTTGAGTGGGACTGGACAAAGAAACCGTGCATGTATTTCAAACACAACCTTGCTTTCTTTGTCCAGTGGATAGCGTCATTTTGTGACCTCTTTTCCCTAACAGCATTTGTTCAGTTTTAGGTGACATCAAACTTTGGCCAACAAAGGGTATTCCAGTTTTAATCGAGACTCAAAATGTACCGAAATATCCTTGAGGGAAGAAGACGTCATCTAACAAAAGGAAAAAGGGCTGTAATGGCTAGAACAAGATAATATTAGATACCTTGGACCACGTGTTTTCGCCATGACAATGCGGAAACTATATAATTAATAATTTGAATAACTGTATATTATCGTAGAAGGCAGGAAACCCATGATATATTTCCGTATTACACGTTTGCAATGAGCAAATAATTAGCTTAATTCAATATTATATACGGTTATACAAATGATTTATTTTAAAATGGTAACAAAATATCTGAAAGAGGTCAACACTTTGAATTATTTTTATTATTATAAATAATAAAATTAATGCAAAGCATGAATACAGACTCTTTTCAGATGTTTCATTTCATTTTACAAAATGAGTAATATGGTTATAAAAATATATGACAAATATCTAAGATATGAGAATAGTTATCTAATACTTATATGCACGTTATTTTATCCATGTCATGTGGACTATGCCAAGCATCATGATTTATCTTGTAAGTAAAGACAAATGATGCTGGTATAACATATACTAAATGAAAGGTACTTCTAGCTAGTTGTTAAGCATAAAGCTACATGAGTTTGGTTGTATTAAGGTAAAACCATATTCAGCTATCTGTGTCCAAAGCGGGGATTCGAACTCCGGATCTTAGGCTTATAAGTCTGTAGACTTACTGCTGTTCCACTGGGGGACTACATAATGGGTTAACAGTGCTGTGCCTGCCATGGGTATCGAAGCCTTTCAGACTTACCGCTACGCCACTGGGAGGCAGCATGGAGTTACAAGAACATTTGGTTTTTTTCAATATCCCTCCCAAAATATTTTATAAAATATTTTCAAAATATGTAGTTGCATAACATTTTTGTTGGTCAGTTAATTTCAATAGCCTTACATAAAAGTATATATATATACATACATAAAATGCACCACCTGGGCACACACCTTAAGGTGGGTAATAATGCAATATACCCTGGTTTTTGAGGTACTGGCGGAAGTAAGACCTACATTGCATTAGGGTACACCGTCTATCCAATTTATCCTCAGTTTCGCAGGCTTCACATTCTTAATAATAATAATAAAACAAAAAACAAATAAATAAAAAATAAAAAGAAGCAGATGTGGGTGCTCTAGCCCACAATGTCCCATATCTTTATCACCTTTCGCTGTCTGCACGTGACGAACTCAAAACTTACTTGGATGAAAGGAATATTGAAACACTACAGGAAACAGCTGCTCGTTCCGATGATTACACTTTAACACATAAAACCACTTTTCATAAAAAGAAATTCCTACCATCTGAACAAAAAACCTGTATCTGTTCAATCCACTAAAGTTTAGGATTCTTCCAAAAATCCAGCTCCTCTTGTTCGAAATCTTCTGACAGTCAGGATAAAACTTGATCAAAACCATCGAGGCCTGTCTGCCATTTCCGTAAAATAAACTTGGTCATGTTATGTCCACTATTGGTGTTTGATAAAGAAAAGGAGGCAACACCCAGTGCGTTGGTGTTCACATATGGACATAGTTTCACCAAATCACCCGATGTTGTTGATTTGGCCACTGATATAAAGGCTGATGTAGTCAGAGAGGAATTTAGACCTTTTGTGTCTGTTGGTTCTGTGTCTTTGACAAATGACACTGGCAATCCCATACCCATACGTATTCTACGTGATACTGGGGCGACTCAGTTATTGTTCTTAGAAGGTATATTGCTTTTAGATTCGAGTTCTGCCAATGGTGAGTCTGTTATTGTTCAGGGTATTGAGGATGCTTTGTTAATGTTCTTCTTCATAATATTTATTTGGCGTCAGACCTAGTTTCGGGACCAGTTGTAGTTGCAGTAAGACCCTACTCTGCCAATTAAAGGTGTATCATTGATTTTGGGAAACGAATTGGCTGGGGGAAAAGTTGTTGCCGAACCCAAAATGGTTAGTGAGCCGATCACTGTTTCATCTAAGGACGATGTTGTTGTTGAGGAGGATCCCGATGTGTTTCCCTCGTGTGCTGTGACTCGAGCTCAGGCTAAGAAATTAAGCCAAGAACAAATGATAGACACGCAATCAGAGAACGATATTATAGATTTGTCTCAGACATTTTTTTGGATCCGACGGGGATCTTGTGGATAATTGCCTTACTAGCGGTTTCTCAGCGAGGAACAACGATAGATGTAAGGGATCTGATTTACCTGGTAAGTTCCATTTACTAAAAGTAAACTGATCGCCAAGCGAGAAAAGGATCTACAGATCTCTTCACTATTTAAATATGTATTCCCAAAAGATGAACTGGAGAAAGTTCCAAATGATTATTTTTTTCAAAAATGGTCTGCTTATGAGGAAATGGAGACCACCAGATGTGCTAGCTATTGTTTATCAAATCGTTGTTCCCAAAGTTTATCGTTCTAAAATATTGAAAGTTTCCCATGAACTCCCCATGGGAGGTTATTTAGGTGTTAACAAGAAGTGTGACAAAATTATGAGATATTTCTTATTGGCCAAAAATTAGGCAAGACGTTTCTCAGTTTTGTAAAACTTGTCATACCTTTCATTTGGTCGGAAAACCTAACCAGAAAATTCCTGTTTCTCCTCTGAAACCTATACCAGCTTTCAAAGAACCATTCAGTCGTGTGATTGTAGATTATGTTGGGCCTTTACCAAAACCTTGATCAGAGAATCAGTATTTGTTGAATGTCATGTGCGCATCCACTCTATTCCATTAAGCTATCCCTTTGAGAAACATTTCAGCCCAAAAAATGTCTAAGGCTTTGATTAATTTCTTTACTTTTGTTGGCTTGCCCAAAGAAATTCAGTTTGATCAGGGATCAAATTTTATGTCGGGGCTGTTTAAACAAGTTGTTTATCAGCTCGGTGTTAAACAAATCAAATATAGTGCATATCATCCAGAATCGCAAGGTGCTCTTGAGAGATTCCACTGTACCTTGAAAAATATGATGTGGACTTACTGTTTCGATAACGAGAAGGATTGAAATGAAAGAGATAATTCATTATTATTTTCTGTTCGTGAGTCAGTTCAGGAGTCGTTAGGGTTTGGCCCATTTGAGTTAGTGTTTGACCATTCAGTGCGTGGTCCTTTGAAGTTGCTGAAGAAACAATGGTTGAAAGATGATCCGAAAAAAATGCACTTGTAGGACTACGTTTCCAAGTTTCGGTCCAGATTCTCACGTGTTTGTGAACTGTCTCGAGAAAATTTGAAGTCACCGTTCATCCCAAGTTAAAATGAAAAATGTTTATGATTGCAAGGCTGAAGAGTGAAATTGGAAAAGCCAAAAGCAAAATGTGGCTTACTAAAGTGATACTGTGCTGTTCCTCTAACCGACAGGGTAAAAGAAATCACTGCTTTTGTTACTCCTGATGAGTTACACCAGTACAATGTAATGCCTTTTGGGATGAGAAATTCTCAAGCAACTTTTCAACGAATGATGAATCAATGACTCAACAATCTGTCAGATGTTGAAATTTATGTTGATGATATTGTGATTTCTAGTGACACGTGGAAATAACATTTATGTGTATTACGTGATGTTTCTGAGAGGGTTAAGAAAGTTAATCGCACTGTAAATTTGGCAAAAAGTGACTTTTGTAAAGCCAAAGTTGTTTACTTAAGTCATGTAGTAGGCCGCGACCAAGTTTCTCCAATTCAAGTCAAAGTCGATTGTATCGTCAGTTATCCAACTTACAATACCAAGAAGAGAAGTTTGATGAGATTTTTGGGATTGGCTGGTTATCACAGGAAGTTTTGTAAATATTTTGCTGACATCACTGTATCATTAACAAACTATTGAAGAAAAATCAAAAGTTCAAGTGGTCTGAAACATGTCAATCTGGTTTTGAAAAGGTGAAATCTTTATTGTGCACTTACCCTGTATTGATGGTACCTAACTTTGATAAGTCTCTCGCATTAGCTGTTGATGCCAGCGATTGTGGTGCTGGTGCTATTCTATTACAAACAGACGACAAAGGTATTAAACACCCTGTTTGTTATTTTTCTAAAAAGTTTAATTGTCACCAAAAGATGTATTCTACTGTAGAAAAAGAAACATTTGCTCTAGTGTTAGCTTTAGAACATTTCAATGTGTATGTATCTGCATCACAACAACCTATTGTCATTTACACTGATCATAACCCGTTGACGTTTTAAAACCAAATGAAAGGCAAAAACAGAAGACTGTTAAATTGGAGTTTATCATTACAAGAGTATGATTTGAAGATAATCCATGTGAAAGGGGTTGATAACATTTGTGCTGATGCACTCTCACGTGCTTTGTAATTTTATGATATAAGGGTATTTGTGCTGATTTTGTTATATATTGTCATGATTATTGCAGTTGTATACTTTTTTGATAATGTATTGTATGTAATGTAATGTATTGTTGTTAATGTATAATATCTTAGTTAAAAATCGTCTAACGCCTCTAAGGAGGGAGATGTGAGGGATTTACTATTATATATTTATTTTAATATCGATATTTGTTAAGGTTAAATTTATATTCAGAAATGTACATAACTTATACTGTTAAATCTGTATTGCGGAATTCCCGCCTATTCTCTAAAGTTGTAGAAGATACTCGAGAGTAAGAATCAACTTTATATGTGTGTACGTATTGTTGCGTAAGCTGAAATTTCGAGAAACTCTCCACACGCGTATAAATATTACCAACGCGACGTGCTTAAAAACAGTATCTATTATTGGTTTGCTATAGTTAGTATATTATAAACTTCGGAAGCTATAACTGTGATTGTTATAACGCTTATCAATCGGGACATTTCAGATATTTGACCAGGAACATTTATAAATTTCGAACATTACAAATCATTTAACTTTAGTGGATTCGAATCGGACATTAGTACTTTTACGAAAAATTACCCAAGTTTATCAGTGGGAAAAAATCGGCGTGTGATCAGTGAAGACCACAGAGCTAGCTAGCTCCATATTAAATTAATTGTATCGAAATTATCTTGCTCATCGTGAACCCTCGAGAAGACACCGAGGAAGTTCCAGACGAGAAAAAAAGACTCGATATTATTTGTAAATTTGTAACACTTTTGTATATAAATCATTGTTTGTAATAACTATTTGTATTAATCGTTATTGTAAATTGTATTATTGTTTGTTTATTAAAATATATTTGTATATAAAAAAAGAAAACTGTTTGTATCAATCTTGTTAATATCATATATCAAATATCATATATCGCAAATATCATAAATTGGCTATATATCGGCATTTACTTAAGTACTAAACCTAAATTACAATTTAACTTGAAATTGTAATACCTAACATATGTGTTTAACCTGTGGGTATTTTGTAACAATGATAAACTGAACATTTAATTACAATCACTCATTGTTTTAGGCTTCTGTATGTGTTTAACCTGTGCGTTTCCATAATTACTTCCACTACTGTATGTATGCACGTGTATGTATATTAGCAGGTCCGACTCAACTCCCACAATACTTTGATCTTAATCGTCTGGCCCACCCACGATAACGTAGCATTAAAGTTGTGTGTATTAGCTACATGAACAGAGTAGGCCCGACTCGATATTTAATCGTCTGGTCGTCCTACAATAATGTAGTATTAAAGTTGTGTGTATTAGCTACATGAACAGAGTAGGCCCGACTCGATATTTAATCGTCTGGTCGTCCTACAATAATGTAGTATTAAAGTTGTGTGTATTAGCTACATGAACAGAGTAGGCCCGACTCGATATTTAATCGTCTGGTCGTCCTACAATAATGTAGTATTAGAGTTGTGCGTATTAGCCAGCGTACAGAGCTGATCCGACTCGATATTCAACAAAACCTTGAACTTTAATCATCTTCTACCATAATGTAACATTAAAGTTCTATTTTAAGAACTTTTTGGTGCTGTTATTGTAACTTCTGTTGTACTTGCACCTACGCCTAACTTCGGTGTCAGACATTTGTTTTTTGTAAACATTAATTGAGGGGATAAACATAGGGGTAAACGATACTTCTACCTCCTAACTTTTTTAGGTGGATGAAATACTTTAACTTTAATCCTACTATATATCTGCTTGAATGTATTATTATTATCAACGTGCCCCTCAGTGGCAGAGCACAGATAGCTCATTGTGTAGCTTTGTGCTTAATTACCAACCAACCAACAAACAATTATCAACGTATTATTTCATTTTATCTAACTTTATCTACAAATTACGGGAATAGGTCTCGAAAAGAAATTTGCTTGAAACTTATGTTCACTATATTTAGAAGTATTTGTATGTAAGAAGTACGAAACAGAAGCTTTGAGTTTTCACTAATTATTTTAGCTTGTCAATCTTTGTTGTAGGGGCTCTCGAGAGAACTGAATTACTGCTCCAAGTCGACACTGAAATCGGACAGAGTATTAAACCTGTCAGCATTTCGTTGTTTAGAACTAGGCTGATTAACAATTAACAGAGGTTATATTTTATCTTCATGAATAAAGGAAATGTACATAAATTGTCAAAAAGTTATATCATACACTATAGTAAAAATTATGATACCCTATTAAACTCTATGCGTAGAACAGTAATTATACGGTTACAGCTAGCAAGTAAATTATGAACATTTTATCAGTACATTATTTTGCGAAAGTCTATAAAATAAGTTATACGAAACAAACACAATACAGTAGGTTATATATATATTGTATAACTAGTTTGTTGAATCCTCAAAGTGTGTAACTTAACCCTCAGATATATACAGGGTAGCCCAAAATTATCTTTCCTATTTTCAAATTTAATAATTAAATAACTAAGGAAATACAACAGCGTAGTTTTCAAAATCTTGTAGTCAAACTCAAACAGTTTTTATTGTTTTTGTTTCTCTCTCCACTGAGTAGTGCTACCTCGTAAAATGGCAACCGTGAAAGAAAACGCTTAATCCGTCGTTTGGATAGCAGATACCAAGTCAGTGACTGTAGTGCAGCGTAGTTACAGACGCCACTACAGGAAAAAATGTATGGGGGTATGTTAAAGATATCGGGTATTGCACACCTATAGAAAACATCACGGAGCTAAAGACCAGGATAACGGATGTCATTGCCCCTGCAACTGTGGATATGGAGGAGCAAACGTGGACTGAAATCGAACATCTGTTAGACGTACTGAGAGCCACTAATGGTACACATGTAAAAGTCTACTGAAATGTCGATAAAAACTGTTTGGGTTGGGCTATAAGATGTTTAAAACTACATGGTCGTATTTCCTTATTTAGTTAATCGTTAAATTTTAAAATAGAAAAGACAATTTTGGACCACCTTGTGCTTTAAACGCGTAATTTTATCTATATAAGTGACACGTAAACGCACTGTATCTGAAGTCCTTAACTTCTCGCTTCCTCTTGCTCTTACTGCTGAAATATTACTAATTATATTCACCATTTGAAACTCTGATTTAAACGACAGATGTTTTTTTTCCTATTTCGAGCAAATCAACCATCATCCCTCCGACCAGCATTTCGCTAAAGTTTATTTTGAAAGGAAGCTCAACAATTTTGTTTTATTTTCTTTCAAACTTTAATTTCTCTGAAATACAAGTATATCGAAATAATGGTTGCTATTCTTCACGAATATTCAAAGTTTAGGTTCCTTCGTATTGATTGCTTCACCATTTTCTAGCGAGGCAAAAAAGCAGGCAATTTCTGGAGAACTTAAGAAACACCATTTACAAAGTTATACCTGCAATTTTCGAAAATGAACTCTCTATGCCATCAAACTAAGGTATATACAGCGAACATCTGTCATATTCCTGTCTTTCCTTTTATCTTCTTCTATCCTTATAATTTCACAACGTTTTGTTGTTTTAATGGAACTTTAGGCAGGGTACACATAGTAGATTTGAAAACTTTATTGGACTGCAATTGCCGGTTAAAAGAAAAGGAGATGACGTTTCGGTTTTTATAGAAGGGCATTCTTTAGATCTGAAGAAGGCCTTTGTATAGAAGCCAAAATCTCACCTTTTCTTTCAAAAAAGCAATTGGAGTCTAATAAAGTTATCAAACTTATTAAAACGTTTAATTCTCGTTTTTTTCAACCTTTCACAACCGAAGAATTGTCGAGAAATTGTTTCGTTATTTATCTACTGTGACAATCTTTCTATTAACATCTCAGGTCAAACTTTTATTTGCAACACATCTTAAACTGTATTTAACACCATAAATACCAAATAGGTAACGGCTCACCCACACACACTTTCTTTAAAATCTAACCTGTTTGACTATCAAATTGTTGACTCTACTCACTATTTAATTCTTTGAGACAAGCTGGCCAACTCCTTTTTCTGTCACTTTTGAAGCCCAAAGCTTGAAAATTGTTCGATTGTGTTCTAGCTGGTCTATTGTGTAATGAATGCAAATTATATTTATAATTTATTCAGTTCGAAAGATTAAGTTTTTGTTGTTTAGTCTACTTACATTCCTCTTATCCACATGATGAACTGACGTATGAATTCCAACCTTGGCAGTTTTTTTTAGATTTTTGCGATAGGCGACAGTATCTATTTCCCGTGTTCATACCTAAGCTTATCAGACAAGTTTTAGCCATCCTATTTGATACTATTGACTTAAAGTATTAAAATCTCATTTTAGTAATAAAACTACATTTATTAGTTGTACATTATTTTAGTAATAAAACTACATTTATTAGTTGTACATTATTTTAGTAATAAAACTACATTTATTAGTTGTACATTATTTTAGGAATAAAACTACATTTATTAGTTGTACAGTTATTTTAGGAATAAAACTACATTTGTTAGTTGTGCAGTTATTTTGGCATTTCACAGTTTTATTGTAACGTGTTATGTAAACTTGCCTGGGCTCTTGTGTAACAGATTGAAATAGACTGTTGTGATTTTTATACACGCACACAAACCGTTGTGCTTCAGTTGGATGTGAATATCAGTTACTCGCGTTAATAGTTGTTTTACTTATATTTACATTTACAAAGACCTTGGTGTCTAAACATTGTCCAACAGATCTGAAAGAAATAGGCTTACCTTCTATATCATTTGAAATAATATTGCTAAGAATAATCACTGAAGTGTTAAATACTTTATAACTGTAATATTTTGTCACAGTGTATTAGTCTCGATACAAGGCAATTACAACATCTCCTGAAAGTGTTATGGAATGATGGTTTGACTGGACTCTATGAAAAGTAGTTCAAACTATATACAACTATATTCAACCTGCGTAATTCATTTGCTTATAACGATCACTTTATTACGTTTCACATAGAAAAATCTGTATTGAATATGTGATTTTAAAAATTATGTCTGTACTTGTTACATTGAACTACGATTGTATCGTGGGTCACTAAAATTATTAAAAATGTAAAAAGAAACTCGAACCGTTTTACATAACGACCCACCTTTCTTTAAATACATATCTTCAGATAGATAAAGAAATAATATTTTATTTTTCTAAATATCAATTGCTATTGTTTTATATTTATTAATGGGTAACATATGTGTGTTTCGTGAAGCAAATTGAATGATTATTAAGTACTTATATTTCCTACTATGGTAGGCACAGTACAGATAGCCCACTGTGTAACATTTTTTTAAACAACAAACAAAAAAGTCCCCCCCAGTGGCACAGCGGTATGTCTGCGGACTTACAACGCTAGAATCCGGGTTTCGATACCTCGGTGGGCAGAGCACAGAAAGCCCATTGTGTAGCTTTGTGCTTAACTACAAAAAATCTTTTATTTCAAATAATAAATTATTTTCAAAAATCAGTTACATCCAGTTTATACTGTACAAGTCGTATAATTTTACAAAAAACAACAACAACACATTTCATCTACAAATTATTTAATTAGATGCATTTCTCAAAGATGTACAAACAGTTTTAGGAGTAGCTTTGTTGTAAATTATCATCAGAAGCTGGAGATATAAAATTGTTGGCTCCTTATCTAAAGAGGAGAGATGGAGATAATTAGAAAATGCTTGATGAGAGATTAGAGACTTAGTTGGATAAGACGATGAGAAAATTGGATGGATTGATTACTTGGCTACCTAATCTAATTCATCACAATTAGATCTTTAATATAAACTTTTAGTTTCTGAACAATTGTTCTTGAGGTGGAACTGAAGTCTTTGGATAAACTTCATAAATAATTAATTAGAACTTTGTTTTAACACTATTAAAGAAGATGAGCTGTCACCGATTTTATTTGAACACTTTACTGTATATATATGTATACAAACATATACACACATGTATAAACTATTTTGCAAAAATAATTGCCTCCGACAAACTTACCGTATGACTATGTCCATTAATAGAATTGTATACTGTAAAATAATGTTAAATTTTATGCATTACTTACAGTCTTTAAATCGACTTGCATCACTGCTTCTTTAGGTAATGCGTGCTATTTTCGAAAACATTTGTAGAATCTTCTCGAGTTATAATGAGTTGAGATAGCCTTAGTAATTTTATTTCATTAGCCTGCTTCTATGATGGCACTCTGTGCTTTTATTCTGAAGCGTTCGTTTCAGTTTATTTTACGCCTAAAAGTGTTTCAAAAATACTTTATTAAAGAAACACTTAAAAATGATAAAAATATTGCTTAGATTCCATTGGGCTAATATCATATGATAAAATAATTTTAGTTATATTAATAATTACATACTACATCCTGCTGTGATTTAGTTATAGATTTATGTAAGTTTAGAGACATGTTAAGTGTAAATGGAATGCTAACAAGACCAAAAATACTACACGGTATTGATGTTATAAGTAACTAAAATTATTAAAACAATACTACACTGTATTGTTGTTATAAGTAACTAAAATTATTAAAACAATACTACACTGTATTGTTGTTATAAGTGACTAAAATTATTAAAACAAATCACTGGCTAACTGATATCTTGTACCTCTTCATGAGGTTAATACTATAGCCCCACCAGGCTCTTTCAGGCGTAGGGGCGATATAATGTTACGATCAATCCCACTATTCGTTGGTAAAAAGAGTTGTCCAACAGTTGGCAGTGGGTGGTGATGACTAGCTGCCTTTCCTCTAGTCTTATACTGCTAAATTAGGGAGGGTTAGCACAGATAGCCCGCTTGTAGCTTTCGCGAAATTCAAAAAACAACCAACGACAAACTATTAATACTATAGAAGAAATGTAGTGCAACTCAATCACAAAAACTTATGTAAATATATAAAACGGAAACTGCCTAATACTTATTATTGCTTGTACAATTTTTTTTAGATTACGCGAACAGTAGAGTAATTTAATGCTTATTTAATCAAAAGTAAAATTAATATATTAAATGGTTTATGATAGTCCAGTCATATTAAATATCACAAAGCATTCTTGTCCTTTGTTTTATAGATTTGCCATGTCGTGCTGTTATTTAAAACGAACAATTCACATCTTATAAGAACTATAAAAGACTAAATTCTAGCTTGCAGAAAAATGTATTTTAGTGGTTTAATAGACAGTGAAAATGACACGTTAAGCATTATAATATATTTCACATTGTATTAATGGAAACTTTGGCTTACTTAGAAATTTCACACAACAAATCCTGGTTATCAGCTCAGGTAAAATGTATAGGTTGCGGATAAAAGTTCTGACTATCAGCTAAGGTAATATTTATGAACGAGCAGAAACGTAGCTCTATAGACGGCTGTTGGGTCAGGAATTTGGCGAGTTGAACGACGTGCTTCTCTGTCATGACATTGCTCCCGACTTCTTCTAACTGCATCTTGGTGAGCAATTTGATGTGCTTCTGTATTTCGGGCTTGTTTCTGGCTTCTTCTCAGTGGATCTTACCTCTTATCTTGGTGAGCGAGCCTATCTCTTTCTTGCTCTTTTTTTCTGTAACTTGCATCTTGACGTTTCATTTTCTTTCTCAAAGTTTCAGACTTTCTCTGATAAGTTACTCTCCGTCTGGCAAGTTTTGGCTTCGTGATATCCGATGTTTTTGTTCACTTTATACTGAAGTTAAAAAAATACTTGTGTAACTTACGAAAGTCGAGTTACTATAAAATCCATGTAAATTTGTATGTAACGAACTCTTTACAAAGGATTTGCGATTTCTTCGGTCACAGAATAATTTAATTCATAGCGTACGCTTGGATTCTCCATCAGAAAAAAGTCACCTTTCTTCTGAAATATCATAATGATTCTCCACTAAAAAGATTCAGTTTGAAAATCTACATTAAACTCACTTTACCACATTTGTTGATAATACTATATGTACAAAATCAATGTACATTATTAAATATGAAAGAAGTACCATTTCTCCATTACGGAAGCGATTTAGAAAAACATATTATAAAATCAGGTCCTAATATATATATTTTTTAATTTTAACGAGGGTCTGTTTTATAAAATTTTTTCATTTTGTAACTATATAAAGCTGTTATGGACTTATTTCTTAAAAAAGTGGACACATGCAATAAATATATTTTTGTATAAGAGACACAGTTGTAATGAAACTTTGTTAGGAACGTCCCTTTGGATGTTCGTCCAAAACAGTCTTAAACTGTGGGACAGATGGACATTAGCCTCTTATATATATATATATATATATATGTTAATTTTTAAAGTTATGTTTTAAAAGCTGAAAGTATTATATTGCATATATAAATAGCGTTTCATAGAATATTTTTCTCTCAGTGTCCAGCCCAAATGACGATTTCTGGTAGTGTCCGAAAGGCCTCCTGGACAGTGTCATGTGGAGGAGAAAGGGTAGATACTTTTTGCAACACCCATGATTATGAATTCATAATGGACAAGTTAAAAGAAAAGTGAAAAAATATTCTGTAGTTACTGGGATTTACATAATAAATTTTAGCGTGCTATTTGTGTATATCATTTAAAGTTATTAACTAAATAGTAGGGTGAAACAACAATACCAATGATATACACATGTAAGGATGAGTTCTAAAATTTCAAAACTATGAATATAAAACAGTTGTTTTCTTGATACTGAACAACATTTTTTTGATCAAACACATGATTTCAAATGTTTAATATGGTTAAAACAAAAACAACGTGACTTAGAGGGAACATTTAAACTGATAAATGTTTGGAGGTGGAAATTATTGAGGTAATATACAAAACTTTTGCAAAATCATTGCAATAATAGTATCCCAAATTTATAAACAATAGTATCCCAAATTTATAAACAATTAACAATAGAATAGTAATAATGTCTGAAAGTGTAAAAGGTTAAGAAATATCCTAAATACATGGAAATGTGGAAAGATTGTGTTATACATTTAATGAGAAGACATTTATAGTCATAGAATATTTTCAAATGAAATAGCTGTTAAATTTCTCTGTAAAGTAAATATTTATCTGTGATTCAATTGAACTTTTCTCAGTGTTATTCTTTCGGGTATTAAAAACATTGTTGTTAGAAACTGAATCGTTTGTTATAGATTGTCAGTTAATTTCAGAGTAAAAAAGGCTTATACCACAGGTTTATAAATGGAATCCAGTTTATCATTTTTTCTTTGATAGAATCCAAGAACAACTTGAAAGTTTGTTATTTGTTTTCTTAGCAAATCTACGTAATGGGTTACTTGTGCTCTATTCACTGCTATTAATCGAAACCCTGATTTTAGTGTTGTAAGTCAGCAAAATTACAGTTGACCCACAGGGGGACTGCTTGTAATGTAATAATATCAGAAAGAAAAATTCTGAAATATAAATATAAACAGAAGCACTCAAAGTAGAAGAAGATATTCAACTTTTCAAGGGAGCAGAAATAATAGTGTAAGACCTAATAAATTTTGATAAAACAAAACAGCTTCAAGGGTGTTTTCGAATGAGCTTATATTAATTTAATTCTGAAAAAGAATGAGTTAAAACAGTTTTCACAGTGTTTCTTTCACCTAATAGATCAATTATCACATATCATATTATTTTAACAGATCGGTTGAAATTACGACAATATTTTCTGACATACAAACATCATATTTTCTAAAATTGCATTTGTCTTATTTTGAATCATCGTTTGAAACTTTCATTCAACATTAAACACCTCAAAACTGATGCTTTCAATGGCATAGCTATTTCACATTTGATCTTGAATAATTCATGATAATCGTTTCAACAAAATTGATTCTACATAATCAACAATAACTTGTGTCAAAAGATATAGTTTTAGTAAAATGTACAGAATGTGACACTTTAGGCAATATTAACATTTTTTGTTTGTCTACGAAGAGTTGATTTCGATTAAGCTTAAAAAACGTTAATTTCTGTTGTATACACTACTATTCCGTCAGAAAACAGAATATTTAGAAACATGTTCGTTAAAAATACTGCATGAAAAGAACAAAAATAGAAGAGCGTCAGAGGAAATATATGATTCCTATATGATGAAAACAGTTCATTCAGCCTTCTATATAGAAATAAATTTATAAAAAGTTCTATTTGTCATCCTTCTCAATTTTGTTTTCTCTTTTGTGGGTGGGTGTCGTGAGATCCGGATCGTGCGTGTGAGAATAGAGCAATGTTTCAACCTTGTATACATTCAACACAAAATAAGTGAAAAGTGAAAGGATAACAACCAACAGTCTGCAAAAGAATTTATGCAGGGTAATTCACCGTACACGCTCACAGAACAGCTGGCGTGATATCAGACCACAACTGTCTGAAGCCAGTCGATTTTTATTGGATCGATCAGCAAGCTACCCTATTCAATCTGAAAAACAAAACAAAAACAGATAATAGACTGTATTTCTCAATTTCTGGAATGTGTATACATACATACATACATATATATATATATATATAAGACAAAAAAGGAGAATATATAAGCAAACAAAAAGTCAAGTCTTCGACTCTTTTAATTTCATTAGAACACGTATATTCTGATACGGGGTAATTAATGTTTTATTTTCATATTTTATATAAATCATGTTTATTCCTTCGAAATCCCTCTCTTTGTTTCTGTTAACATCCATTCAGTCTTTCGCTGTTAAACTTTATTAGATATTTTGATTTCCTTTATAATTCGATTCAATTCAAACAAAAGTGCGCACCTACAACAAAGATATGAAAACTAAAGAGCTAGCATCGTCTGAACCACAATGTAAGCTTAATCTTCCCTTTCTATTTCTCATCCAATGGCATTATAGCTTGATCTACGTTCTTACAACTTCTAGTATGTGGAAAATAAAATATCTGCATTTATTTGTGCTCTGCCCACCACGGGTATCGAAACCCGGTTTCTAGTGTTTTAAATCCGATTTTTTTGAGTAAATTACAAGAATTATCGACCATTCACATTCAGGTTTACTTGGAATATAAAATGCAGCTACATCTTAAAGAAGGTGTGATGTATAAGGAATTTACACATTCCGTGAGCTTTATTTAATTAACGCTACCGGATGTTCTTTGTTATTTAAAGCTAGTGTCATTACTACTTCTAGAGTATATTTGAAACGTTGTACTGAAACCTGGTGTATGGCTTTCGTACCAAAAAATCTATACTTATATTGATTTAATAAAGGTTTAACATGTAGACAACTAAATAGTTCTTTATATATATAAATGTGAAATTAGTTATGAGTTCTTTTTTATTTGTTCAAGGAGTGACAAAAAGTAGAAAATTTTTAAAGTGTTTAACTGTTATAACCTCAAATTAGCTGCGCTTTCTTGATACAAGTACACTGTTACAAAAAACCGAAACTAAACTAGTTGAATACAGTGGCGTCACAGTTCAAACCTTTGTGAGAAGCCTCAACTTATTTAATGTAGCTAGGTATGCTTACTGAAATAGTGGCGAGCATATACGTTCGAAATAAATAAAGAAAAAAAAGGTAATACTGATTATACAATATATTTTAAAACGCTGTACTGAAATCTGGTGTATGGCCTGGGGAGCCAAAAAGCTCTATTTATATTGATGTAATAAAAGTTTAAGATGAAAGCTACTAAATAATCCTTTAAACATAAAAATGTTAAATTAGTTATAAGGTTATTAGGCTTAAGATAATCTGTATTATTATTAAGTTACACTTAATTAAGACTATTTTACATTGTTAGCTTATTTTTTTTATTCCTGTAAACTCCCAGTGGAGCATAAGGCCGCAACAACACCTCGCCAACGGAAGGTGTTGTTGCAGTTACTTGTAGCAGGTTGGTTTTTATGGGGTGGAGTTGCTAGCATCCTGGAGTTGGGACCAGGCAAAGTTGGCATGTTTGGTGTGACAGGGATTCGAACCCGCGACCCTCAGATTACGAGTCGAGCGCCCTAACCACCTGGCCATGCCGGGCCCACATTGCTAGCTTAGTACTTGGATATTGAATTTATCTAATTCTCTTAAGCTGGTCGAACTTCATGAAGATTATGACTGATCTGTAAAATTTTGAAATCCCATTCATATATTATCATAAATATTGAGAAAACATATCTTCAAAAGGGGTGTCGTGTTTTGACACTGAAATCTCATTTTAATAACTTGTGCTTATACTCCACTGTCTTTACTCACAACTTAGACTATGTTTTGAACTCTTGTCATAAAACTTTAGTATTCTCTCACGGAATGAATTGACAATCTATATATGAATCAGCATTAAGTGTAATGAGATTTCTATATTTGTTCATTTTGTTTTTCAGGCAACATTTTTAAGTTTCCAAGAACAATTCACTTGGGCTTAAATCTGAGATTTCGGGTAAACAATGTAGATTCTCGACGTTATTTGTTTCTGATCCACGCTGGAAACGACAGCATATAGTGTATGATACATTATTCTGATGAAAAGGGTATGTTGCTTTGCTAAAGAAGTTTATGAACTATGGGAATTTTTTTTTCACAATTTTTACAAATATTTAAGATTCCCTTAATTATTATCAGATCATTAAGTACAAACTAACTGAAGCAGACCTAGAGCATTCTTCATTAATGTAATGATTCAGTCATATTCTAAGCATTTTCCATGGTGCTGTCAAACTCAGATTTTCCATTCAAAGCGATCAATGAGCAGTCGAATCATCATTATATTCTAAACGTTGTCCAGGGTACTGGCAAACTCAAATTTACCATCCAAAGCGATCAATGAGCAGTCGGATTCATCGATACTAGCGATGGTTCTTGCACTGTTTGGCAATTCCACTCTTCTTGAAATCTCTTAGAAGTCCACAATGATGAATTTATTGGTGTATTTGAGATTTCATTTTACAAAATATTTCAGTGCTAACATAGACATGAGGTGAATTATGTTATGTAGCGGGCTAGATTTTCTACATCAGAACGCTCAGTGGTTTTTAATCTCGTCACATAATCCATAATGAATATCATAGCTATTCCCATTTAAATGTACATAATATCTTCGTGGCAACTTGGCTCCGTCTGGCTGTCTGTGTTAGTTATTAACCTTTGTAAACTATACGTAGCAATGCACCATGGGATGCTTATTCACATTCAGTGAGGAAAGGCTTACTAATAGTACGTTCAGTAATGATAGTATGGAGGTTAATTTTTTCTCAACTTGACAATTAAGGTCGTGATCATCACAACCATTAAATTATTTACTGGATCAACATTCCTATAAATTAAAACTGCGCTATCTTTGTTGAAATATTTAACCAACGCATTAGCAGTGACAATGTAAAATGTTTTCAGAAACATTACAAGCTCACTCTGCAAAGAAAATCCACAAATAAAATACTTTACAAATGATTTCTTGGTTTTTTATTGAAGTATTTACATGAAATTTAAAGTAAAACATTAACAAAGGATTCTAACTGCTGCCTTACAAATAAGTGTTTTCACTGAGATTTAGAAAAGCTCAAATATCTTACACGCATATGTTATTTCCAAGAAATATTTCCATTTGTACATCCACTTGACAACAACACATCATTTAAAAGCATCCGTTCGTTTGTGATGTTTTAACGATATTTTAAGACTCACAATGTCGGGAAAAGTTTCGAATATACATTACGTTTCGAAAAGTTAAAAATTGATATAGTTATTTTGACCATATTACAAAAAATATACTAAATTCATAATTATATATATTTACTATATATTTCTGTGGATCTAAAATATCTTAGAAAGTGGAGTGTGAAAGATATGAGAATAACGAAGGATGAATCCTGGTTTGTTTGTTTGTAGTTAAGTACAAAGCTACACAATGGGGTATCCGTGCTCTGTCCATCACGGGTATCGAAACTCGGTTTCTCGTTGAACTTTTGACTGTGAAAGATATAAAAATAACGAAGGATGCATCTTGGTTTGTTTGTTTGTAGTTAAGTACAAAGCTACACAATGGGGTATCTGTGCTCTGTCCATCACGGGTATCGAAACTCGGTTTCTCGTTGCACCTTTGAGTGTGAAAGATATAAAAATAACGAAGGATGCATTTTGGAGTGTGCAAGATATAAAAATAATTAAGGATACATCTTGAAGTTTGAAAGATATACAAATAAAACGAAGAGCCACCTGGGTTTGTAACATTTAAATCTGTTTGGACAAAATGTTACTGAACAAATTATAAATGAAAGTGAGCGGTTCAAATACTAAAAATACTAACCTCATTTAATGTTTCTTGAAACCAAGTTTAAAATAAACTTAGTTATGGTTTTAAAATGACTATAAGGATTTTTTTGACAAACGGTTTTCGTCGCAGAGATACTAGCTGATGTCTCTTGGTTTGCATGTCATATTTATTAAAGACAACTAAGGGCAGGTAATGAGGGACACCGCAGATCACGAATAGACTAGGTTCCCTATTACATGGTATTGATAATACAAGGCGGCTGGTAACAAGCACACACACAGCTATAATTTTTTGGCACCTCAACTTCAAACAAAATTGAAAAGAGTTACGGATCCCAGTAATGAAAGGAAGCATAAAGTACATATGTGCGTGTATTGGTTAAGACAAATTATTTTACATCAAGACCAGGTGAACTATTACGGTTTTCCTCCCATATGAATTACACGCTAACAAAACATGCGTAGTAAGAGGGCATATCAACAGAACCACCTTTTTTTATTTCGTCTATCCAGAACTGCAGCTTTCCTTCATTCCCATTGGTCAAGAATAATGTTCTAAACATCTTAGATTTTTCTGCTTCGAGCACATAACGGCAAAATTAGCTGTTATAAAACTTATTAAGGGTCGTACATATATATATATATTCTCCATTACTCTTGTCCCAAAATGGACTGTCAACTTTAATCAAACGATCCGTCAGGCAATTGTTCGACCATGTACTGCTGCTGTACCTAGATATCGTTTATAAATCCTATTTTGATAATTTTCTTTTCAACATGAGCATTTTAACGGCGTATCTCAGTTACAAAAAAGAAATAAATAATTTATAGTAATGAAGAGACATCGTTTCAATTCGTAAAAATCTTTCCAAGGTGGAGTTCTACAAATATAATAATGAATTTTAATAATTTTATCTTAGTTGTAGATAAATATCTACAAGAATATACGTGTTGGTTCATTGGCTACAAAAATGATCCCCCCCCCCCTTCTCAAGTAGGTCAGCGGTAAGTTTACGGACTTCTCTCTCTGTACTATATCCAAACAGGACGTTCGTGACCAAGGTCTTTCTCAGAACTCTTCACCTTGAGGCACTTACAACGCTAAAATCCGGGCACATTTCCCTGTGGTGGAAAACTCAGATACCCTATTGTGTAGCTTTGTTCTAAGCACATCAATCATTTAAATTCTGTTTTCTTAATGTAATAAAATGTATTAGTAATTTTTATTGAGGTAACTAAAGAAATACATTTTTCTATCGATATGCAACGAACAAAATACCTAACGATATCTGTGTACATATATATTATTTTACAAAGATAGTATTTTAAAGCTTTACAGAAACTACCGTTACCGTTTTAAATATAATAGTTATTTGTTAATGTCTATTAGAACATTGTTCTTGAAATAAACCCATTGATATATTAAAATCAGCCTCGTGTCGTTATCGCATTTAGAAGAATAAGAATAATATGTTATTATTTTGATACATTTAGTGGAAATTACGTTCCAAGACACTACAGATTGTAAGCATAAAATGGCATTATATTGAATTATTTTAAATTTATATTTTCGCAGGAATCTAGTAATATTTATTGTTCACAAAAAATGCTCGTTAAATTTTAGTTTTAAAATTATTAATTTAATATTAGATAACAGTTTTCCTTTACAATGTTATTTACTCTGTAGAAAAAAGCTGAGAGTAGTTAATGATCAATGTATTTACTTTGTTAACATTAAAGTTTCATCCATACAAAGTGAAACCATATCACTTATTTAGAAGGTGAACTTATAAGGTGGCCCTATACCCACTCGCTCCAGTAATTTTCTAATCACTTTAAGTTCTGTAATCTCTTGAATCCTTAGAGACTAACAAATGGAAAGCCGATTTCTCACACAGACTCTCTCAACTTCAACCGATGCTACCTTACAACTAACTTCACAACAAACTTATATGTGATTTATTGCGAAATCTATCGTAGAGAGCTCGAAACATTTGATGTTAATGAAAAACAACATACTTTCAAACTAAGCAAATTTTTAAGAAAGAGAAGGCATAGTGTTTTGATTTTTACCTTAATATATATAATATCGCTCACTTAGAGTTTAATTATGAATGTAGTTTTACAACAGCTTAAACATAAAACGTTTGATATTTCTTTTTTTACTTCATTAAAAAACTTCATTTGTATATATCTGAACTATTTTATTATGAACAAATTGTGTATTAGAGACATAATGGTAATTTAATAATTAATTAAAATATCGTAGGTATTCTACAGGGCATTAATGACTGTCTACAGAAACTAATAGTGCTGACAACTCACTTAAAATATATTACTTTTCTTCGTGTCCTACAAGTCGAAACATATGAGTTCAAGAGAGAGAAATAACTTGAGTACGCAAAAGATATAAATTTTACTGAAAGTAGATGGGCATTTCCATTCTTAGCATTCTTTACTATACGGTTTCTTGGGACTAATTCAGGAGAAGATTTGTAAGTTAAGGAAGGAAACTTTTAAGACGACCAGTATCTATGTTTAAACGCTGAACTGTACGATGTTAATGTTGATTTCGTCATCACTTTGTTAAAATTCTTTAAATAAGAACTTACTATTCAGAGCCTTTTTATACTTGTTACTTCCATCTTCCACTCGGTAAGTGAAAGGCAGTTTACTTAAATCTACTTAACCACTGAATAGACTAATTGCTATGTATTAGCGATTGACACTGAGGGCACTCAATAGGGAACCTCGACAAATCACAATAATATTACATTCTGTCGCGTCGTTAGAGTCTATAAAAGGCTAATAAAATCCATGTAAGAAAAACAGAAAATGAGAAAACAAATTTATAACCCACAATACAACCTCATCGCACACCAATGCATGTGGGAAACGAAAAGATACATTCAAAAGTTGAAGATGCCATATTGTAGTGAGATCTTTCTTTGGTAGTTTATGTTCATTACTTCTGAATGTTTCATTCTCCTACCCATTTACCTTTTATGAGTACGTAGTAATAATATAAAGGAAACAAAAAAACAATTCTTTCTTGCATTCTCACTACTCAATGTTTGAAAGTTAAAACACAATGATCATATGTGTCAAATAAAGTTGAATAATATATTTTGATGATACTGAATTCAAATTTTTTTTGTTATTACCTAATAGAAACACATATTTATATTTTGACGTCTTGTAAATAATTTTCCTAAATGTTTCACCATTTACTCTGTTAAAGTAAGTTATTTTTTAGCACACATAGTTTCTGAGGCCCGGCAGGGCACTTGACTCGCAATCTGCGGGTCGCGGGTTCGAATCCCCACCAAACATGCTCGCCCTTTCAGCCGTGGGGGCGTTATAATGTGGCGGTCAATCCCACTATTC
>NW_013665740.1:88270-89309 GCF_000517525.1 Limulus polyphemus
GCCCGGCAGGGCACTTGACTCGCAATCTGCGGGTCGCGGGTTCGAATCCCCACCAAACATGCGAGTCCTTTCAGCCGTGCGGGCGTTGTAATGTGACGGTCAATCACACTATTCGTTGGTAAAAGAGTAGCCTAAGAGTTGGCGGTGGGTGGTGATGACTAGCTGCCTTCCCTTTAGAATTACACTGCAAAATTAGGGACGGCTAGCGCAGATAGCCCTCATGTAGCTTTGCGCGAAATTCAAAAACAAACAAACAAACATAGTTTCTGATTAATAAGTATGAACTTTGAAATAAAATGTTTAACAGCACATTGCTTATTCAATGGTTCTAGAGTGATTAATAATTCAAACCAAAAGTACTTGTTACATGAAGAAAAGTCTTTTGTTTAAAAAAGTATTAACACAGATCTCCATGAAACTAACACCTTTTTTGGAAATGTAACGAATATTATGACAATGAAATATACAGTAATATTATTTGTAAGAGTAAGAATCAAGTTAGCTGTAGATGTTGGTTTTTCACATTCCCCTTCATTTGTCAACTAATCTTTTCTTTGTATCTTTTATTTCTCAGTTTGAAAAAAATAAATAGAAACTGCCATTTGAAAGTGGTAAACAGAGCTTATATAAGTATATTTTAATATATAATGATATATCGAGTACATAAGCTACATTCCAGCGTTGTTGGTTATAAAAGAAGATAAACTATGAAGTTTTACTGAAGAACAAAATTTCTAACATGTATTTAAAATCTCACACACGCACACACACACATATATATATATATATAAGTTACTATTTTATTTCCAAGAGGAAATTTAAGCTTAAACTTATATAAATATAATTATATAACTTACATAAATTATATTATATAAATATTGTTATATAAATAATACGCTTGCGTTTCTCTGTCCGAAGCTTTTCTCGCAAACTTCTCGATCAAACGCTACAAATCTAATATCGTTAGAAAGGCCTTTGTTAGAGAAGTCCGGATTGCATATTGGTTTTTCAATTCAGAATCACTTTACCTGTTTTTTGC
>NW_013665740.1:90309-93625 GCF_000517525.1 Limulus polyphemus
GTTTTTCAATTCAGAATCACTTTACCTGTTTTTTGCTTAGTCAAAAATCTTTCCATTCAACTTTAGTATTTTCAAATGCAAAGTATTTCACAAAAGCAACACTTACCCCTACGTGTACTTTCCTAAAAAATAAACATTACACTAAATACAATTTGTATGGGATTTCTCGACTTATTTAGCTCTAAAATACGCATGCGCAGTTTGTTTTAAACCACATTCTTATCATTTTGTGAACACGCATTCAGACGTTTCTGCATAATCAGCTAAGTTTGCTTTCATTACAACTTTACATTTATTTTACTTTGCAATAATTTAGTTTTGGTTCGTTTCATAGACTGCTATAAACACCTTTTAGTTACGTTTTTAGTACGGGTTTTATTCTTCGTTTTTGTGAGTTTCTTTGTTTCAATTCGTAAAACTGTGTCATACACAACTCTTATAACTGTTTCATACTCTGTACACTATTATAAATACCAGTACTATACTTCATTGTTTACTTTACGCGTAGTTTTATTAAATAAAGTTACATCTACTTGAGTTTGTTTGTTTGACAGCGTAAACCTTTTTCAAATAGTCCAGAATTTATCGATCTAACACAGAATGCCTGGAAGAAAGCGTAATTTAAATGGCATGCGTAAAAATGATAGAATAAGGAAAATTAAAGCGAAGGGCATGAAACTACCGTCAGTGTTTTGCGGGTCACACCTAATATTATAATATCAACATTACCAGTTTTAAATGTAGTGCAATAATCTTTGCCGAAAAATTATACTTTCATTTATTATAAAATTATGTTTCGTGACAGAAGAAACTCAGTTATAAGACTTGATATTAACAGTATATGTTTAATTTGTAACTCGAATGAAACAACTTTTAATCGCAAGAAGAAAACACAAAACCTTAAGGCATATTCAGAGTATTTTTATAGATATTCTTGCATGATCAGCTCACTTACAATTCTTCAGTGAAATAGGTATTATAGAATAAAGTAAAAGCCAAAAACATAAAATATGTGAGTTAATCCGCGATGTTGTATATATATATATATATCTTAAAGACTGATGTGCTTCAGACACATTCACCATAACATTTCTAATGGCAATAAATTAGTGAAGAAGAACATTAGTACAGTTAAACGCTAAAATATTATCTTGTCTAGTACATAAGTCAAAATATGGACAGCAATGTTGAATAGAAAATTTTTCTGAAATATGTTTCAAGTTTTTAGTCTCATGAAATGTGTTTCAAAATGCATTCGAGTTGGAGAAGACTGACTTAAGTAGATTTGATGTAATTTGCAGTCCATTTAGTTAAAAAATTCTAAACCGGGCCTTGAGAGAAATTTTCAAAGCCTTATGACAAAGAAATAACATGAAAAATTATATTTTTAGTAAACGTGTATGATCAAGCCATTATTTTCTGGGTCCTTCTGTAAACTATTAACAGATTTTGTTTTCTTTATATCTTAAGAGGTCAGGTAGCCATACCTTATGAATTAACCAACTTTTGTAGATTACATGACAGAAAAATAAAAGAGAAGAATGAAACTGCATTGTATATCCGCACTGAAACTTATACTATCGAGCAGTTTTCTATTTGTATTTTTTCTTTTCTGTACTGTGCAAATATTAGCTTGCTTTGTCAATATTTGAACACAGCTGGCAAGGAAAATTAATCAAAGCTGCAGTCTTATAATGCGTCCAAAGCACGTTTTACGCTTTGAGCACAACCTCCTGTATTTTCCTGTAAGAAACAGAGTTGCACCGTCCGTATGAAAATAGGGACGTCAATAATTATGACTTCGTTTACATTCAGTGGATGAAGTGCTTTTTTTTTTCAGTTAGCTTGCATAGGAAAGCCACTGAATATTTAGAAAGCAGCTCCAGCAAGTGAAGCTTTTTAAGTAAATAAATCCAGTATAACGGCGAAACTTTTAAAGCAAACTAAATCCGGCTTAATATTTAATTTTTAATTACTTTAGATAAACGACAATGTCCTTAATAAAATTAAATATTTTTTTCGTACTTTTATATACAATAAGTTTAAAAAGCAAGAAATATTTTTAGCATTAAGATTTACAACAGAGTAAGTAATACAACCAGTGTGATTGAAAATATGAATTTTTAACATGAAATTGCTTATCTCTATGCACCAGCCTATAATGTCATTGTCAAATTTGCAGCCGTGGTGGGCAGAGCACAGATAACGCAGAGTGTAGCTTTGTGCTTAATCACAAACAAACTAACAAATTTGCAGTCACTTAAGGTGTGGCAGATAATTACCAATCAGTACGTTTTCTGTCCTCATTACTAAATATTTATCTTAGAGCTTTCAGAAACTTTTGAAATAGAATATATTTTTACCTCTGTACACGAGATTCAATTTAGTTGTTGGCGCAAGCACGTTTTTACAGCACACTATAATTAGCACCATTTCAACCAGAAATGCAACTCAAAAGATAAATGTAGCGTGCTTACACAGAATCATAGAAAATGATACATATGTTAGGAAGCCACTGTTTTCAGAATGTCCCTTTAATTCATTAACTAACGCGACAACTTCAAAAAATATTAAACTTTAAATGAGTTGCTCAATGTCAGGAAACCGAAAATACAAAAAGCGCAACCAAAGATAGGTATTTTAACAAAAATGTTATTTACTAAATTGTGAAAGTGAAGGATTTTAAAATGTAGATAATAGAATAGTTTTAACCAATGTTTCAAACATAAAATAACAAAATGTGATGTCTATTGAAGTTTTTCTGTATAGTTACAATTGATTAAATGATCGAGCAGCCGCTGTGGACACAAAACATCAACAACAAAAATGCACACATACAAAATATTCCTTCCTATTACTGAATCCTACTATTTTGTATTCATCACTGTAACCGAAATGCGCGAAATAACTATACTTATAAGAAGAATACGAAGCTTATTTTAGAATTTAGACTTTCCGCTTGTTTGTGAAAATATGCTACAGGAGACTCACTAAAAACTGAAGAAAAACTTTTAAAAAGTGAATTAATACTAAAATGGAAGGTCGATCGAACTGAAATTAGTAGCTGTTTTGATTATAACAATATAATAAAAACGATAAAAAAAACACTAAAATTACCTTTTAACGATATTTCAGAATTAATAGTTTTCGAACAATGCAAGTTTTGTCCCGATGGGTTTACCGCCTACATAAAAATTTTCTTTTGAAAATGAGTTCTTTACCCGTTTCTGTCAAGGTTTGAGTGAAAGCTGTGACGGATTTATTATTATATATTTATTTTAATATCAACGTTTGTTTAGATTAAGTTTATATTTAG
>NW_013665740.1:94328-111580 GCF_000517525.1 Limulus polyphemus
GAAATATGCGTAGCTTATAGCGTTAAATATATATTGTGAAACTCCCGCCTATTCTCTAAAGTTGTAGAGATACTCGAGTGTAAGAATCAACAATCTATATATGTGTATACGTGAACGCCTGTGTAGCTATGTATTGTTACGTAATCTAAATTTTCGAGAAACTCCCCACACGCTTATAAATATACCAACGCGACGCGCCTATAAAGAGTATCTATTATTGGGTTGTTGTAATTGGTGTGCTATAAGCTCTGTAAGCTATAACTGTGATTAACGCTTATTAGTCAGGAAACTTCCGATATTTGACCAGGAACGTTTAATAATTTCGGACATTACAAACCATTTAACTTCACATCGGACATTAGTACTTTCACGAAAACATTACCCAACGTCATCGGTTGAAACTCGACCTGTAATCGGCGTGTGATCAGAGAGAACTACAGGGCTCGCTAGCTCCCTGTTAAGTGAATTATACCTACGTCAACTCGTAATTAATTCGCTCATCGTGAACCCTCGATAAGATATCAAGGAAGTTCCAGACTAGAAAGACTTTATATTGCTTGTAAGTTTATAGAACTTTTATATAAAATTATTTTTCGTAATAACTGTTATTGCAAATTATATTATTGTTTGTATATTAAAATATTTTTGTATAAAAAAATGAAAAATATGTGTATCAATCTTGTTGGAAAATATTATAAAGTTGATATATATCAGCATTTATTTAACTATTAAATCTAAATTACAACTTAACTCAGTTTAAGGCTATTAGAAATAGTCATACGTAACAAAGTCCATTGCCTATTACAAATCAATTTACCTTTAATCTAGAAGAGCTGCTAAATTAGGCAATATGTACTGATAAAATGTCCTAATTCACGTGCAAGATTGAAAGGTGTGATGTTCACACGAAATGCAAACATTATGAATGAAACAATGATGTGATGTCTGTTGAAGTTAAAGCGATAAGAAAGAGAGATCACCCAAAAACTTTAGAATCTAATCAAAAGAGGATAAAAGAAAACTGCGAAGTGGAAGGAATAATACGAATAAGATACTCACTGTAACAATTCTCATTGTCTTTGACCGTTCTATGATTAGCAGACATGATTAATAATGATTTTAAAATTTATGAAAATTTTTATGGATGGCACTAATTGTATAACAGAATGAATTAGTTTGTTTATTGCTAACTGCAAAGCTGCACAATGAACTATTGTGTTGTGTCAACCGCAGGGATCGAACCCAATAATTACCATTAAGCCGTCGCGCTCACAGCTAAGCCACAGGGAGAAAAGGTATTAGTAATATTTCTACTTAGTTTTTAATGTTAGGAATAAAGGAAAGGTATATTTCAAAAAAAAGTTTACAATATGATCCGACTAAGAAATTTTCAATGAAGGATTCATGGCTGATAAAGAATTGAAATTTTAATCTCAAATGAAACTACGAAAGCTACTTATTTATGTAAGTTCAGCATGTAGATTAATTGGTTCAAAAATCTTTCCTTAGAAAATAAGTTGAAAGAAAAGAAATAAAATAAAAGTGTAAGGAACCAATCTCCCTCTCCTTTTTTTCAGTTTAAACAAAGGCACAAATACTTCCTGCATTTAGAATATCAGAGAACGAATCTATTAACAAAAGTAAAAAACAAAACAAAAAACATTTTTCAGACACATATTATCGCACTGCTCTTTTTTTATAATATATTCTTAGCATTTTATAAAATATACAAAATGGGACACGAATTTAGGAATGTATCTGAGAGTCAATAAACCTCATTCGATATAATTAAAACAAAAATTCATTTTATAATCATTACCAATCTAGTGTGACAAAACACAAATTCTATACTTACTTGATTAACCTATATATACTTGTCGTATTGATTTGGTTCTCCATATTGTGTAAAAATATATTTCAGGGTTTGTTAATATATGATATATAGCGAAGTGGTGCTTGATATTTGAATAAATCTGTTTTTGTACATATTCATACTTAAATGGCATTCCTTCTGTGGGAAAAATTAGATTGCAAAGTTTTCATTGACACTAAGAATGTTACGTCACAGACATTAAGCCTGAGTACGCTGATTCCATATCTTTATAGGTCTACTATTGTAGGGGTTGAAAGGTAGGAACAAACAGACACAAACTTAGCTTTATATATTTGATATTTTTGTGCGCCAGCAATACCAAGCGTGGGGCTCGCTTATATCCGATTCGATTTCATTATTCATAAGGAGCTCTACCAGCCTACCCTCAAATTGAAATTCTTTTAGGCAGGATTAGAGGAAATTAATCTATGAGACCTTGGGCGTGGTCAAATACATCAATCGAAAGGATTTGATCTCCTGAGTCCAAAACTGTAATTAGACTCAAATCGGTCAAGGGATGTAGGAACTATGAGCTAAAAGTTTATACTTGAGAAAAAACAACAACAAACAAACTCAGAGCCGTTCCATGAACCACTATGCCAAGGATGAAAAAATAACAATTTGGTTTGAAAAATTATGAAGGAAATATATATATGATAATAATATGAAAACATTAAATAACGCAAGTTCACACGTCAATATATGAGTATACTTAAAAAACATATATATATATAAACGTCAATATCTGTATGTGTGTATCTGTTCCTTATACATTTTTCACATTCCTTGATGAATCAGCACCAAACTTGATACAGTGATACAGAATGAGAAGGCGGGAAAAGGAAAAAAAAGTTCTCATAGATTAATTTACTCTAATCCTGCTTAAAATAATTTCAAGTGCCGCTGCTATTGAGGATTCCCTTTTGTTGCACCTGTTCAACACAGAAGGAGCTGTAAGTTACGTTATCTAAAGAACAAAATATACTAGAGTTTGTCAGGTAGAAAATTCAAATTAATTTCATGACTATTGTATCATTTTATTCGTGACTTATTCATGTTGGAGCTGAAAATCCAAAACAACGAAGGGCAATAAGCTATATAGTTCTTCATTTTAATTTACTGCAAGCAGTTTTATCTATAACTGTAAGGCAGCATACACACCTCTTATGGGGAGAATTTAAAGTACCTTCCCCATATTACTCAAGATGCGTATATTCAGAACCATATTGATTTTCTCCTCGCCAAAAGTTTTCTCAACTTCGTTACATTCGTTCTTTATTAATGAACCGCGATGTACATAGCTGTCTTTGAAGGAAGCAAGTAACATAACCTTTACTGTACAAATCACAAGAACCCTTGAAGACCCGTGTAACTTTGGTACTTAACGAACGTGAGTAGAGACTTCTTATAATTATATACATGTAACGTTTCAAGTAAATTTCTTGAAATTGTATTTTGATTGAGTTATTTATATTAAATTTTTTTAAGGAATTAAATGTGCTTTTAATTGAAAGAATTACAAAAACTAGTGCCTTCCTCATTCTCATTTTCAGATTAGTTAATAACCAGGTAAAAAATAGTCTGTTCAAATCTCTTTTTTAGTGCTTATCTGACTATTACAAATTGTTAATATTATATTTTCTGGATTTACGTTAAATAATTTGTAAAAAAAATGGACTTTATTTGCTCGTAAATATTTCTCTGGGTAAAACTTCGTGTAACGAAATAAACTAAAATAAGAACAGTTCTCCGTTAAAATATATGTTTAATCATCTTGAGAACATAAAACAGAATAATTGAAGTGATAATATATTCATCAAGAGCATGCCTATTTTAGGCAAACTATAATTTTTATTGAAAGTAAAATAGTTCTACTGCAGTAGAGAATGTGTGATTCACAATTACTTTAATTCTAGCATATGTGTTCTACATTATCTTAATATATATAGCACAAAGTTTACTCATAAACTAGAAAAGAAATAAAAAAAGAAGCATATTCAATGAAGCAGACAAAGAGATTAAAAATATTATAATGGAAATTTTTATGTTTGAGAAAATCAGATTTGGTTTACTACAAATCTTTTTTGAATTTCTTACACTAAAATGTTCATGACATAACCTTTCAGTGTATATATAAAAATGTTTTTCCTCCAAGAAAGATTGTATATAATAGCTCAAGGGTTCTAAAATAATTTACCATTTTCTGATGATTAACCATATGAATTTATTATTATTAGTTTGTATTGCCCAATGGATCATGCAAAGATTGTTTAAGAATGACGAAATAACTATGTGAGTGATAAACGTTTCATGATAAAACAAGTGTATTATCTAATCAGTTAATTACCTCTAATAATTTATATGAAATAATTTCTTCTACTAATTTAAAAGCTCCAGACGGCGTAAAGTAAAATACACATTTTACAGTGTACGATATCAAAAAGATATAGAGTTTTTCTATCATTAAACGCTCTCTAAACTACAATAAATTTTTCATTGAAGTTAAAGTTCCGATATTTTCTTTTTTGTGTATGTGATAAAGTAGCATTGATTCATCTTAGGCATAATAAATCACTTCTTAACAGAACAATTTGCATAAAAAAGCAAGATAGGCTTTCACGATATTTTAGCTTTGTATCTTGAACATTTCATCATCTTTTTTCTCTCATACATACGCATAGCAAATTTTCAAAAAACTTGGAATCCCATAAATTCACAATTTTTCTTGCTGTTTTTTCATGTATAACTCTTGTACAACTCGTTATTTAAATTTATTTATATTCAAACTATTCCTTTAATTCTAACCCCCAGTAGCCCAGTGGAAACTTTGAAGGCTTATAGTGCTAAAAATTGGGTTTCGATACTCGTGGTGGGCACAGTACAGATAACGCATTCTGTAATTTTGTGCTTAATAACAAAGAAATAAATATTTTCATTCTGTGTCTAATTGTTCACTACGGATGTATGATGCGAAAGAGGGCGCTACCTTTACCGTTCTTTATACTGCTTAATAAAGGGAATATTCGAATAAGATTATGATATTTTTTAAATTATAATAAATAATTAAAAACAATGTTTTATATTTACACAATAAAAACTTTATTGAAGTATTAATTATTTATTGTAATTTGAAAAAAATTAAACACAAATGCCGGTAGTTCAAAAGATTATGATACTTGTACGAATGTAGTCTCCAAAAATATAATAATTTAGATAGGTTATATTATTATTTATTGGTGATTATTGCATAGTATTTGAAAGAAACATGACTGAAAGACTTTGGAACATAACGAATTTACTCTCAAGTTTACTTGCAAACAAAAAATCTGTTGAAATCGCTTTTGTTCTGATTCATAGGTTGCTATTTCTAATTTATGTATTATATTTTTTATTATTACGCAAGGTAACATAACTAAATAAACAATTTAACACGGATAGATATCTTTCTCTGTCTGTTTTAACAGATAAAGACATTTTTATAGTACTATTTAACCAGATAAATTAATAATTTCATTTCAGGATTTCTTTTATAGAAACCTAAAGAAAAACTTTTCAAAAAAGGAAGTAAATGTAGAGATGGCTAATATCAATCCTTCAAAAACAATGCAAACAAGATAGTAGTGATGGCATTTGCGTTATCTCTATATAATAGCACAGGCACACAGTGTAGTATAATGTTAACATATAGAAATATGATAAAAAATTAAACTCAGTTGTGATTGAATGGTTATATATATATTTTTACATGTTAATTTTTGCTTGTGATATTATATAGGGATGATGCAAATGCCATCTCTACTATCGGGTTTGCATTTTTTTCGATGAATTGATTTTAGCCATCTCTACATTTACATCATTTTTTAAAGTTTTTTCTTTACTTGTTTGCTTGTTTTTAATGCAGCGTTTCACTAGACACATGAAGGTTGTATTTATAATTAAGTTCTAAGTACAATGGCTGGTAATTCCTGTTTCACCCTGTATTCACACTTTTAAAGGAACGCCAAATCTGTGTAAAACAGCTAACTTAAAGGGGTAATGTTTGTATTAGAATTATGATTTTTTTTTAAATTACTACTAGTTATTAATAATACTTATAAAAACGGATACTCCGTTTGAAACTATGTCACCTCAGTGAAAGTGGTTGACACCATTGTTTTAGATAGTTATTATCTAATTTAAATGAAGCAGAAGCAAGATGAACATGAAATTCAAACTTTTTGCTATGATATTTAGAGACATTCCTAGAACTTTTGACTCAGTCATCACACAGATATGAAAGGAAACACTATATAGTATTGTAAAGTTCTGATAACCTATTGATGAGATATTTAAAATACCATTTAGATGAACAATCCGACCCATACATAGGCAGTGCTATCGCCTGCTTGATAAATGACCAGATTTCAAATATAGCTTACGTATATTCATTTGTGAGTGCACGTGACTCTTGCATGTGTTATTCATGAATATAGTTAAAATACATATGAGAAAAAAATACTTTTTATTACGATAATGAAAATATAAGGGTAACAATTATTCATGTAAAAAATAGTTTTTCTTTGACATTTTATTGCAACCTATAAAACTGTAACAGAATTAAGATAACAATAATAAGGAACACTATAACAGTGAACTTGTAGCAGGGCAGAGAGAAAATTAAACAATAAAGACTGACTATTGTATGATGTTTTACTTATATATTATAATACAAAATGTTTGAGTTATTTTATTCAGGTCAAGCGTAGCGAATAATTAAATATGATGGATATAACTTTATACACGCAGAAACATATCATCATTAAATTGGATCTATACGTATAGGTTATTAAACGGGAGTATAATATTATTTTACGATTACGCAAATCAGGGGTTGGCCTTACATTAAGCTTAGTAATTTTTACTTCATAATGATCATCAATAGAATTGGCATTTTAATACATGATATTACTTTACAATAATTGTAACTTCCCGTAAATTGTTTGAAGTTTAATATTTGAATATATTATACATATCATTCAATAGATTATAACTAAGAAATGCTGCCAATAATTCCATTATCTTTTTGATTTTATATTGTCTTGGTCATCTTAAGTTTCTTTAAGTAGTTCGTTAGGTAAAATATGGATGCAGATGAAAAGAACAATGACTATTGCAACAGTAAAGAAAAACAAAATCAATCTAGGACTCATCCTGATCAGATAAAGGTTTGATGTTTACTCAGTCTTTTAAACAACGTTATTGTTGCTAAATACATTACTTGAACAAGAAAATTACTTTTTTCGGCCACAGAAGAAGAAGAGAAGAACAGCCAATTATATCCAAATTATTTTGGTCTATTTATAATATCTTGCGTGGAAACCGTACCACATTACATGAGAGGCATACAGACGGCAAATGTGCGGCTTGCTATTTTAAATTTATGCATAAACTAAATTATATAGAATCTAGCAAAGTATATCTAAACTACACGCTCGTATGTATTATATATATATCTATACTAGCTGAAATACCTTCTAACATATCCGGGAATGTTTAAACTTAATTGAAACAATGTAAATTTAATAGCAATTATATATTTCAAAGTAATAACTTAAACATAAATTTTATCTCAATATTTTATAATTATAACAAATTTCTTCACAAACAACGTTTGCAGTTTGCTTTCCATCTACTAACAAATAATGATTTTGAGATGATCCCACCCTTGAACACCCTACATCTCATTGAACTACAACAAAAGCATGGTTGTTTGAGAAACAGTCCAGCAACTTTCATACTTTGACCTTGAATCCCTTTAGAATATTCAACATTGTTTAAAGCGTCAATCTGCCAAGATTGTTTCAAATTGACTCAATAGACTGAGAGTAATTAGCCAACAGGCTTTACAAAATAGAAATAGGGTTAAGTTCAATTTTGACTCACTAAGGACATTCTCCATAGTTCATAGTACTTACTTACAAATTCTGGTTGAGATTGGCCCAATACGCTCGGAGGAGTTATGGTGCAAACAAACACAGATTTCGTCTTTATAGATATATAGATAGATAGATACACACACACACCAAAGATATAAAGATATAGGTGATAGATAATCATAGGGAGGGGCGTTTATTATGATAAACCTCAGTCCTCTCCCGAAGCAGACTTAATGAAATGTCAGTAAATAATCTTACATAGTGAATTTGGATGCACAATATATGAAAACCCCATCAGATTTATGGCGTGTGATATATTCAGTGACGAGACGGTTACGTGTACATACAACTACTACACACATTTGATATGATTCAAGTATTCAACATCCGTAAGATAGCATTTCACATACCTAAACTGACAGAACAGAGCACACTAATAGACACTCTCTCCCATAGCATATGTCTGCATAACGGAATGGCAAATTATTTGGGATACATACAATGAAAGATAAACAAAAATCATAATGATAAAAAAAGAAATTTCAATAATTGCAAGCATTTGTGTGTAATACATTACGAAATGAAGCAACACTTTAATGTTACTAGTAAATAAGCTATCATACCAGAGAAAATCTGTGCACAATTCTAGATTAAAAACAGTATATCATGCTAACTAATCACAACAACATTGAAATTAAATCATGATGTTCTTGATCTCCCTAGGCTACATAGATGTTTACTAGTTTGATTTAAACATACAACCTTGTACCTGTTATCTGAAAAAACATCTTCTTCATAAACTTGGTCTAATAGATATTTGAAATATTGGAATAAGTATGGAAATGCACATTACAAAAAATAAAAAAGTAATTAATCAAGATTCAAAAGTTCTTCCATTGTACTGAAAACAGCCATAAGTTTCTTGACTTCCCAGAAGCTTGATGCAATATATAACTACCTGAATCAGCGAGAGACTTTTAAAGTATCCAGACATTTATCTGTACGAAGGAGAGAAATGAGTTGATACTCATTAATAAGTCACCCACTTAAAGTCTACACGGGACCTTGGCTTTCCTTCTTTCATATCACAGTAACTTTGATAATGACAAAAGTATTCTGTTGATTGTATGATACCATATTTCATCTTTCACTTAAGCTTAGCACTGGGTACTCCACATTTATTTTGTTTGTTACACATCTTCATGTGTACGTATTTTCAAGTTATATTTGTCCTACCAGGTTAGGCATGTGGTTCTATAAAAATATCAGCATCATGAACTTTGATCATGAACTTTGATTTACACAATCTACTGCTAACATCCTTGTAACGAATTTGTTATTATATATTTATTTTAATATCAACGTTGTTTAGATTAAGTTTATATTTAAAAACATGCATAGCTTGTAGTGTTAGAAATGTATTGCATAACTCCCAGCCTATTCTCCCAAGTTGTAGAAGATTCTCGAGAGTAAGAATCAACAATATATCTATATACGTAAACGTTTTAACCAGTATTGTTACGTAAGATTGAATTTTCTAAAAAACGTTCCCACGCTTATAAATATAACTAACGCGATGCGCCAAGAGAATATCTATTATTAGTTCGCTATAGTCAGTGTACTATTAACTTCGAAAGCTACAACAGTGATTGTTATAACGCTTACCAATCGGAAAACTTCAGATATTTGACCAGGAATATTTATTTATAAATTTCGAACGTTACAAATCGTTTAAGTTCAGTGGATTCTCATCGGACATTAGTATTTTTACGAAAACATTACCAGCTTCGACAGTGGAAAACAGCGTGCGTGGCCAAGGACAAAGCTAGCCATCTTCCTGGCGAATCGTATCTACATCGACTTGAAATTAACTCGCCATTGTGAACCTTTGATAAGATATCAAGGATTGTTTGTTTGTTTGTTTGTACTTAAGCCACACACAATGGGCTATCTGTGCTCTTCCCACCACGGGTATCGAAATCCGGATATCAAGGAGAGTCCAGACTAGAAAGAAAACTTTATATCGTTTGTAAGTTTGTGAAACTTCTGTGTATAAATCATTGTTTGTAATAATTATTTGTAATAATTGTTATAGTAAATTGTATTGTTGTGTGTATATTAAAACGTATTTGTGTTAAAAACGAAAACGGTGTGTATCAATCTTGTTGACAAATATCGTAAATTGACTAAAATATCGGCATATAGTTAAATGCTAAATCCAAAGTACAATTTAACTACTAAATTTAAATTATTAGTTAACTCGACTTCGGACTATTCGATATTCTAATATGTAACAATCCTGTTTGTGCTGAGGGACCTTAGAGCGAAGTTTCGACTTATGCAGCTTACTCTTCATGGGATCTACACACATATTAACAAGTTACAATCACTCATACACAGAAGGAGGGATCCTAGTGGTTGAAATGTGTCCGGACACAGAAATACACTAATTATATTTTGAATTCTTTTGAATTCATGATCAGCTGGCTCGCCTGTTGTGGCTAGAATCAGCTAAATACCATCTTTAGAAACCATTGGTGGGTGTTGTGGATATAATATTTATTATTGGTGTTGGATATAGTGCCCAGAAAATCTTGGTTTTACTATGATGTCGTCAATTTATAGGGAATTTGACAGGATAACATGCCCATAGTTGTATTCTTTGGTTGGGCACTGAAATGGATCAAGGCATAACAATTAGAATAGAACTAGATAGTATCAAAAATGACACTTACAATATAAGTAACCAGTGTTACATATTACAGTTTCAAATAGTCTAAAACTGAGTTAAATTTTAATTTAGATTCAGTAGTCAAATAAATGCCGATATATATCCAATTTGTGATATTTGCCAACAAGATTGATACATACAATTTTCGTTTTTTTTAAATACAAATATATTTTAATATACAAACAATAATAGAATTTACAATAAATTATTATTACAAATAGTTATTACAAACAATGATTTATATACAAAAGTTTATAAATTTACAAACAATATCGAGTCTTCTTTCTAGTCTGGAACTTCCTGATGTCTTATCGAGGATTCACGATGAGCGAGTTAATTTCGAATTGATGTAGGTACAATTCACTTAGTAGAAAGTTAGCTATCTCTCTGGTCTTCACTGATCACACTCCGATGTTTTCCACCAATGACGTTAGGTAATGTTTTCGAAAAGTACCAATACTACTATTCATTGAAAAAAAATGCCCAAGAGTTGGTGGTGGTGATGTGGACTAGCTGCCTTCCCTCTAGTATGCATTGCTAAATAAGGGACAGTTAGTGCAGATAACCCTCAAGTAGCTGTGTTCAAAATTCCAAACAAACTATTGGAAAATATGAAAGAAATAAATAAAACCTAGTTTTAGCATTATAAGACCTAAAAGGTACATTTATCTATTGAAGCAGTTATGTAGCCACAAAAATATCATAGAATAATATGCAGAAAATTGTTGATTGGTAAAAACATAACTTGCACTCGTAACTTAGGCTTACACTGATGTGAGATTTCTCCAATTATATATTTGATAAAGCTCAGTTTTTCCTTGATAATGATTTTTTATTTTTTAAGACCTCTTTTTTTATTTGTATGTGTTGTTTTGCTAACAATAACTTCACCTATACACACAACTAAAAAAGTTTCTGTGTCATCTGAATAGCTTGCCACTTTAAAACTCTTGGCTTATACTCACTAACTCTAAATATCCCTACCGGATATTTTCTCATAGAAGCATTTTATATAGCTTCCAAACATTCATTATACAATATAAAACAAAAAAAACTATGATCAAGAATGGAAAGTATGCCAAAAGAAAGTACACAAAAATTTCCAGGTATGTGACATGTTTTTGCGTTTTGTAAACTTTCTATCACAATCCTTTGTTCCAAACTACGAGTATTTCCTATATTCACTTTCTTAGAAACAATAAATTACTCCTTACCCACTTTACGTATCTTACATTACTATAGATAGACAAAAATGTGTTATATCTAATCATTTTAGTCTTTGGTTCTATCTGATCATTAGGCTAAGATTTATTAGTTACTGTCCACACCCGCTTTGTGACATCATGAAAGAGCGGTCACACAGGGTTGTAGAAATATAATCACTGAAGGAAACGAAAGCCACATGAGAAGCAAAACAAGGATAAACATTTCTCAGGGATGACAATTTCTGAGTAAATATAAAACCACATTTTGGAATGGGCAGAAAAATTCTAAAAACAAACAAAAACAAAACAAACAAACTGAGGGAATTGTTTACAGGCGGTAACCCGGCAAAGTTACAAAATATCAATTCTCAAATGTCTTCAAGTTCAAAGAGATAGATTTACTATTTTACATAAATTTGGAAACCTGATATGCAAATGCTCATTTGGCAACAGAAAGCTGCTCATTGGTCATAATATGGTTAAGGAGAAAGAGACACAAATAAAAAACTCTCTCAGTAACATCTCACATCTTGAAGCAAGGAAGGTGGTGTAGCATCTCTAAAACGAAATTAACTATTTGTTTCACTCTGTGCTGCTGTGGGAGGTAAAATATATTTGTATGCTGCCTACAAAGCTTTATTGTCCTCCATGGATAAACAGGTGGATAAATCAACACCTCTTCCTTTCTTCTTTTCTTTTTTACTAGTGGCACTACTGAGTGATAAATACCAGTATTTTTAGCCCCATTATGATTCTGCTCACATAGTTTCTATTTGTGTGATGGGGACCAGCCCCTTTAATCTAGGACAGAGTCCATGGAAGTATATTGATTTACCATGATAAAACAAAAAACAGGTAGTTACTCAAAACCACGTAAAGAAGTCCCACCTTAATATCCTCAAACATTTAGGCGAAAGTGGCCACAATGTTATTATGAAACTATTGATGTTTTTGCACTAATAGAGATGAAATAAAAACATTTGACGATTCTTGCCATCCTGTACATACCTTGTTATAGAAGCCATTTCTGAATGCTGCTGATGCTGTCATCATGCAGCCATTTTAAAACTAATCAGAAAAGACAGGTTCATTGAGAAGTAGTATTACTAGCTGATCAGCATACCTCCTTTATGACTGACTATACGCTGCTAAATGCTATTGTCATATATACATACATACATACATATATATATTTATATCCATTGTGATACTTTTACATATCACCATAAAAGAATATCCATCAATACACAATTCATTTATTTCATCATCATACGAGACTTAAACAAACATAGTCCATTCTGTGGTGGAAATATCAATAAGAAGGATACATTCATGGAGAATATGATATCATATCACAAACTCTTTTTCAGTGTTGTAGTGTCATTGTCATACAATTTACTGTTATTAATCTGTTACTTATATCACTTTGTATATTTTCTACCTTTTCTTAAAGGGTGGATAATGATCCACATGGCAGAGAACATTCTATTATAATTCTGAAAGAGTAGTTGCAGCCATTGCCATCCGATTCATGTGCTATAGTGGAGGCTGGAGTACACCATTTGGCCCTCTTAAACACAGTTTTCTATACTATCTTGATCGATTATGAATCCTTGACTACCAAAAGGCACAATTGCCTTAGAAATGAATCTGTGGTATTTTATCAGTAGAACAGAGGTTAAAGCCAGTAACTCTTTCACTATAAGTCAAATTAATGTAAGACAGAAATTAAAAGGAGAAAGGAAAATATATATAACTAATCCATCTTTCGTCTTCCAACCCAATGGAAAAAAAATATGAGTTATAAGGTAATACTAAGAACCTTAGAAAGTACTATTCTCTTAACCTCTTGGTCACCAAGACACAGACCAAAATCAATTTACTTTCTTTTTGGCTTGATTGTTTGATGGGTCGCAAGCTGCAGTTGACCATTCACTCTACTAGGATTTAACATGGTCTCAGCAAAAATTCTGTTGGACAAGATGATAGTCATTATTAATTTTTCATCATCTCTTCTTTACTTCACTCTGTCATCTTCTGGTTCATTTCAGTTGGAACAAACAGAATGAAAGTGATTTTTCTCAATTTTTTTCCTGTTTAACTTACCCACTTTTACATTTACATTACCGCTTTAGAGATTTTTCTATTTGATATAACTTGGCCTCGTTTTGTTACATATTGATATGGTTGACATCCTTTATTCTAATTTTATTGTTTTTCTATATATAAATTGGTCTATGAATCTAGTCTATGCATAAACTAGAGAATCTGCATTGAAAATATTGGATTCTGTGCGTTATCAGAGGCTTTGCCTGTATACACAGGAACTATACGCCCATCTCTATTTTAGAGTCTCTGCAGTGAAGTCTGTGAACCTCCAAATCACAGCCAGCACTTGTAACAACTAAAAAAAATTCAACTGAGTAATAAATTGAAATAAAAAATGTATGTCGGTATGAACAGTAGAAGCAACAATTATAAGGTTTGAAATGCAGATGGTACTTTATAAGCAACTCTTGGCCTTCTTAGAGTAGAGCGCGAACTATCTTCTTCAAAAGTCAGAGGTGTCTTACCCAACACTAATGACATATTTCCACAATGGGCTTCAGCCGCAACGTACAAAACAGGGTTCACTGGGAGGAAAAGTAATTTCCTCCTCTAACTAAAGTGGTCCATTGTTCTTGGGTTTCACTTATTTTATAGTTCTAATAGCCAATGTGTCTTTGATTCGTAATAAATAATCGTTGCCTGCAGTTCCAATAATTTGAAACTGCTCAACAGTTACAGGTTTGTCACAACAAACTAGTACGTTTTAAAATATTTGATGCTTCCGTCTACCTCGGGAAACTAGATTCCTTTACTCTATCCGCCAGTCTTCTTGTAGTAGATTCTATAAATACTCTAGAACACTCAGAGCCTTTATACAGGTATAGAACATTCGAGCGGTTTGGTTTGTTCATTTTGTCTTTACAAACAAAATAATTCTTTATTCTGACGATGAGTTTAAGAATGATTCGAAGTTCTGCTAGCGAATCATTTTATTGGTACATTATATAGCTCCTCTTTAGGGGCGGAAACTTTCTTGATGTACATGTTAATTATGCTAGTTAGTGCTTTCGTTGGAAAATCATTCTTACTTAAATAACATTAAATTTAATTTCTTTCTTTCTTTTTTTATAATAGTTCTGTATTAGTGGTAAGTTTATAAGTTGTGTATAAAAAATTATAATAATATTTTCTTTAAATTAATTTGGTATGAAGCTACTGTAGTTAAAATATATAGCCCGAAAACGTGAGTTTATGATAAATTCTAATTTTAAACTTCCTAATATTTTTAATGACCAGGATGTCCAGGAACGGTAGATAAAAAGTCTTGTTTTTCTTTTTCGACGGTGAATTTAATATGTGTATTGTATGTATAATTAGATATTCACGAAACTTCTCCACCAGTTCTACAGCAAAAATATCATACGCATATCTTTTATCTCACATAGGTTTAAGTTCCTTAGAACATTTTTTAATCAAATAAAATATATGGAGATAGCACGGGGTCTAGTTTGGCTCCTATACCTTTCCATTAAACAGAAAAAATGCGATTCTTTAGTTGCTCTTTCACATAGTTTACGAAATACTTCTTTGGGTAAACCATTAATACCTTCATTATTATCAATCAAGTTTACATATAATTCATTGGTTTCATCGAATGATTTATCAATAGATAACCAGAGACCCTCAACACTTTTCCGGTCAAATTATTATATTTATTACAACAGTACATTTTAATACATTTCATTTTAATAGAGTAATACAAAAAAAAATTATAATCGCAGACATCGAAATCTGCAAGTCCATTTATCGTAAGCTTAGTATTAAACACTAAGCTTATCTAGCGAAACCACAGCTAAGGGAAAGGGCTTGGAAAAATCAGCGTGGAAACAGGTAATTATTGAACACTATCAGGGTATTGTAACTGCAGAAGATGATTACTTACTACGAATTAAAGAGATATTGGCCATTAGAAATTTAAATCCGGAAATAAATATATTATAGTACTGGAGAACGTTTATGGGGATTGTAACTAAACTACCACTAAGTATTTGTTAAAACTTTCACTCTTCATCTTAGTATTTATGTGAATGTGAGTTTCTTTTTCCAGCCTTGAAACGCTGAGCATTGTTGATGCAACTACATCATCAGAGAGATCATGGACCGAATCACTTAAAGGTACCTATAATTCTGAGTCCTTAGTGCTCTGAGTGGTCACACCTTACCAGGTATTAAACCATTTAGAACCAAATCATTTCTGCTCCACCTGTTCATGCAGTGTGTATGGTTGTGATGTTACAGCCAATAGACAGGCCTCTTTTGTGCTAACCCAGACATATCAACCCAATAATACGGATAATGAACAGTAGCATCCAACCTTTGAGACATTACAAAGAGGCCTTTCATTGTGGTAAAAGATTCAAGTATATCATTGTCCTAAAGAAATCTCATTACGGGTGACATTTCCATTCTTATATATCCTTGTTGATTGAAAATACCAGTTATAATACCTAGATTTGTTATTGAGTCTCTTCCAATGGAGTACAGAAGAAGAATCCATGGAATATCTAGTCTAAGCAACAGTAAGAATGTTTCATCTCGACTGTCATCAGCCATGGACCAGCAGGTTTCTCTTCTTCCTGACTCAGTGTATGCTTCTAGAAGATATGGTTCTCTACTCCAAAAACAACAACAAATGATTAAGTATACCAAATACACTAGATTACAAATCATGTCTAACTTTCCTTTTATTCGAGCCCGCGATCCATCGATTGCGAGTCAAGCGCCCTAACCAACTGGCCATGCCGGGTCAATTCTCAAAGAATTATACATTTTTGTTTATTTACCATAAATATCACAAAACTTTGTATTGAAATATTTTTCATTACAGTGATCTAATTCTGTGTAATTTCAATTGTATACGTGTCATAATCAGGATGTCAAGTGGTCTAGAAAAGAAAGAAAAATACAATAATCGATTGGTCTAAACGTAGAAGGAAAAAATGAGTTTGTACACCATATCATAACAATAATATTGTACAATAGTATTAAAATATTTTATAGTAAATGGCCTTCACCATTTGTAATACTTTTGTTGTATTTATAATAAAATAGTAATGTTGAAAATCACTTAACTTGTCTTTCATACGCATTTACGATTTAACAATTTAATTCAAATGGTCTATTTAGCAAGTAACATGAAAGCGATGATTGCGATATCACAGTTGCAGCCAACCTTAACCATATTTTTATTAGGTATAGTACAAAATATTAAACTAGCAAATGTCTGTTATTTGCTAAATCACAGTTACAGCCAACCGTAACCATATTTTCATTACGTATAGTACAAACTATTAAACATGCAAATACCTTTGATTTGCGATATCACAGTTACAGCCAACCTTAACCATATTTTCATTACGTATAGTACAAACTATTAAACATGCAAATACCTTTGATTTGCGATATTACAGTTACAGCCA